>NC_045153.1:29195856-29255856 GCF_900700415.2 Clupea harengus
CATTGGTGCCATGGGAGTTTGGGGACGCTGGACGATCCACAGTAGTGATTCACCCTGAATCTCTGAATCTGTCCGCATGTCAGAATCACCTCCCCAGGGACCACAGGCCTTTCTCCCCGCATTTCCATGCCTGCAGGTTTAAGTGTGGGATTCAGGACTTCAGGAAAACACATTTTACAACATTCCCACAGTGCTTTGTGGAATTGTTATTTTCCTTTTCCCCCCCTTTGATGTGTGTGTGTGTGTGTGTGTGTGTGTGTGTGTGTGTGTGTGTGTGTGTGCGTGTGCATGTGTGTGTGTGTTTTCTTCCTCAGTTGATGGTCTTGTTGGATGGTGGTTTGTCAGTGGAGTGACGGTTCCTGCTTAATTTGTGTGAGTTAGTCCATATCCCTACTGTCACGTCTAATGATGGCTTTGTTCCTCATCCAAAAGCAGAGCCTCTCCACCAAGAGCGTGTGCTTCACTGCAGTAATTAAGCATGGGTAGTTAGGCTTAATGAATACTATCAATTACAAATCCTCTGTACTTCCAGGGCTGGCAAGATGTAGAGACTGTGGTATTTATTTCTTAGAAGCATGTTGACAGTATGAACAATATAGCTGATACACATTCATTTTTGTGCTTGTTTGTATTTGATATTTGCTGTAGGGCAAGTGCTATACCAGCTTTTAACTTTATAGACCAATAAAGTGAAGTTGGAGCCCTTTATAAGACTGCATTATGTTTCCAATGACATGGGCTGGGGCAAAAACATTAATTAGCGATTTTATCTTCCTGCATTTATCCATTTCACAACTACCGGTCCCTTTGGCGGAAAATCAAAGTCAGTGCCACCAAGCAATTTTGGTTTCTAAATTAAAACCAAGCAATGTGTTTATGGGTAAATTAGGCCGATTCAATATTTCCTGTCTTATGGTCTAGATAATCATTTCAGTGTCGCCTAAACTCCAGCTGTGAAGACCAGCGCAGGCGTCTGATATAGTCTGCTCTGTATGGGCATACTGATGCAATTTGATTTAATTCCGTTTAATTTAGCCTTGAAATGTAAAAAAATTACCAATATTTTCTCAGTCAATCACCTAGTTGGCCAGCCTCCTTGACAAGACACGGATGGAACACACTGCTTTAGCTTGGATTGAAAATCCTTCTTCATTTCCGACTTTTTTCGAACAGCACTTCCCTTGCAGAACTTTGTGGACCTGTTATCTGGCTTTCGTGTATACAATCAAAATGGTGTTTGATCTCAGTGTCAAATAGTGGAAAATGTACTTTTTCTCCCACAAGGCACTGAGGGGTGTGATTATTCGTGCAAGTCAAATCAACGTCCAAGTGTGTGTAACTGAAGAAACGATGCAATGAGATCACTTAAATAAAATGTGTTGTAATTAAGACAGGAAAGCACAGCGGACACGGAGACCGTAAAACCTCTAAACAACTAACAGCTGTTTTTCTATTTCAATTTCGGTGGACCTTTTTTGTGTGCGTGTATAACGCAAGGCGACACACACACGTTGTTAACTTCCTTGCCACTTAGGTTCTTGTCTGTATTATTTCCTATATTGCTCAGGGCAATTACCATTGCCTACAAGGGGCAACTGTGGATATTTCATTGAGGCAATTGGCCTGTACAGATATATTTTATGAGATGAGATGGCTATTTGTGGCTTCTATAACTGAGCAAACAAACCATAAAAATGGAAGGACTTGGTCCAATTATGAATATAAATGAAATAAACAACCCCCTTAAAATTGTTGTCAGATTTTGGGGAAAGCTAGACGTATCCATTTGAATAAAGTCTGACAGTGCCTGGTGTATGCCTCATTAAATTCAAGTAGTGAGATAAACTAACTTTACTCTTCTGTTTATGAAGTGTGATCTCCTTTATGTAATGTGTTTTGCTTATTTTTCCTCCACAGATATATGGGGGCACTACTTCAAATACAAACAGCACCCCTAAAAAGGAGTCCATAATAACTTGTGATGGATCCTTGTAGTAAAACTTGAAAGTGCACTGGTGTGTCTAGCCCACGTGCACTGGTAATAACAGAGCTGCTCTAATTAGATGTGAATGAAGGTGCTTATGTGGCAGTGACAGATGCTGTTGCTTAGCTTCTGAAGTGCAGAACTGAAGTGTTGACATGATGAGAGTGCCATCTAGAGCCATCCTGTGGTCGACACGGAAATCCTCCGACACTCATATGGTGAGGCCCGGAGGATTAAATCCAGATCCTGCGATTCAGAGAAGTAGCATCCTGAAGCATTCTGAAACCCCTTCAAAATGATACAGTAGGCTACCTTACATCACTGACTTTTCTCTTTTTGAAGCAACTGATTTCTCAGCATGTGGACTGAGGTTCACCTCGCCATGGCTGGATGAGCTCAGACAGAAAACAGAAATGATCATAAAGTCTACTGGCGTGTCTTTGAGGGGCTTTTCTGTTGGTGTGTGTTTATGTGTGTGTGTGTGTGTGTGTGTGTGTGTATGTGTGTTCCAGGAGGTGGGACAACAAGGCCCATTGTAAAAGATGCTATTTAACTCTCCGGAAGGGGGGGGGCAGGCAGGTTCCAGGGGAAGAGCCAGTGGGGAAAAGACAAATTGTCAACCCCACTCTTGGGATTTTGGGTTGTACAGTGGCATGCTTCCAGTTCCACAACTGAAAGGCCATTGGAAAGAGAGGAAGATTGCTCAAGCCTCAGTGCTGACAGGCTGACACTGGGGCTGCTGCCTCTTTGATCACTTTCCCACTGATGTATTTCATACATTACAGCACAAACTGTCAGAGGCAGAACAAGGGAAAGAGAGAGAGACAGAGGGAGAGAAAGAAAGAGACAGAGAGAGTGAGGTTTGAGTGCTACTATTAGCGTGTGAACCCACCTTTTCCCTCTTTGGCAGAGGCTAATCCAGAGATTGCCATTTACACTGTGATGAACTCCACTGGTGATTTTCTGGCAGATGCAGACATTTCCCAGGCTTTTAGCTTCTCCACAGTTTGTGGTTTTTCAACAAGATGTGGTTTCACTGTCACAAAATCAGGCACACTTAAGTTATAGCTCAATGAGAAAGGAAAGATGAAAAAAAAAAAAGATGTATACCCAAATGACTGAACAAGGCAGCATGAGAACTTTACGACAATTTACTGTGCCTCAAAGGAACCCTATATTACATCAAAAGCCCTTCAATGTGGACAAGGACTGGGGGAAAGCATCTCCACATCTACCCAGACCCTTGGGGCAGAGACTTGCGGGCAAAGCCTCTGTGAACGCTAAGCAGGTCAGGACTTCCTACTTCCTGAGCCTGATGGTAACAGAGTTTGTAAAAATAACGTGTGAATCATCTCTTGGGCCCCGAGCTCCATTACTGATTCCTATACACAGAGAGAGACAGGGCAACAATAGCCCCAGAGGGACGCCATGGTTCAGCCGACGCTGACACGATGCAGCCCAGGGTGAAAAATGCTCCTCAGCTGGCTGTTTGTACTCTTGCCATTGCACAAATCCCAAACAGGAAACTCTGCCTCTCACACAAGCAGTTAGATGAATGTTCTAACTCAAGCAAACAGAACAAGTATGTGACTTTAATTAGCAGCACACATTAGCAGACTTAAGGCGCAGCTCACACAGCACGTCCGAGCAGAACACGAAGAGGTGCAATTCATTCACAGGACTTTTTTTTTTTTAAAGAATGAGGTAAACTGACCCAGTGGGAGGTTCAAAGGTAAATGGGATACAAAGGCACAACAAAAATCGTAATCTTTGATAGGGCGTTCAATCATACCAAATAATCTGCATTGCCGATCTGTTATTTGTTTCAACATACCCCTGGTGACTGCCAAAGAAATGCTGAGGAAGGGTGGTCCAAATGTTCACTGCCAGAAGACTGTTCATTCTAAACGATGCTATCTGACGTTTTCCCAGACCACATTCTGATGACGTGGAGTTCAGTTTCTTCACAAGTGTGCTGCCTTTTGTATCTAATAAGTGCTTGGATAAGCAGTGTTTAAAGTGCCTAGAGTGGCAGTAGCAATGTTTCCCAAAGATACAAGGCAGCAATAACTTAAACATAAAGGTAAAATGATCAATATTAAAAATAACAGTCATGTGCTCGTGCTACTATGTGCATAGGCAACTGGAAAACTTAACAATGGTATCAGCAGCAGTCCAAAGGCAAAGGATGTTGCAGAGCTCAACCACACAAAGCTGTGGCAGCGGCAACAGCAGCAGCAGCATCAGGGGCGCTGGTCAGTCCAGGTGCAGCAGGAAGCTCTTGATGGCCTCCGGCAGGGGGAGGGAGGGGATGTGCCCCAGGCGTGGTTTCCCCATGGCCCTCCGCACAGCCAGCCGGCACAGGTGTGTCAGCCTGCGTGGGCATCCTGGAGGAGGGGGAAGAGGGAGAATGGCAGTCCACTTCTGATTATATAATAAGCAAGAGCTGTTGGCATGATCAACAAAAAATAATCGGTTTCATAAGGCTTTAGGACAGTTTATTCTCTTACATCCATATTTGCTGGGTAGTTGCTTGGTCCCTTATAATTCATATATAAGCAAGCATATGTGTGTTTAATATGTAATATACACTCTATGACTATATGTTATCCTTTGGTGCCGTAATACATTTGTGTTTGACAAGTTTGAAATTTTAGTTTGACTCATGACTTTGACTTTTACGACATAGTCCTTCAGCGAGAGAGGTCTCAAGGCATGATGAAATGGCATCATTTCTGGTCAGACCTGGTGTAAACCTCACTGAACTCACTCACTTCTGGCCTCCTGGTAGACGTGCAGTGCTTCTGGCTCCACCCTGCGTCGGCCCGCCACCTCTGGCTCCGGCTCCTCCCAGGGCACCAGGTAAGGGTCGGCTCCGTGCTCCAGCAGAACGCTGACGAAGGCGGGCTGACAGCCGTGTGTGAGCACCGCGTCCAGCAGGCAGGAGGCCGGGCTCCGAGCTAGCGCCTCGCGGCTAACCGGGCCACTGTAGTTGTAGTCGGGATTGGCCCCGGCGCTGAGCAGCAGGCGGAAGCAGGGCAGGTGGTGGTAGGCAGCAGTGATGTAGAGAGGGCACAGCCCCAGCGTGCTGAGTGTGCGAGGGGCAGACGGAGCGGAGTGCAGGCCCAACTGGTAGTCCACATCCACGTCAGCATTGAACCTGTATGGAAGGTTGGAATAGACATGCAAAATAGGGGTTGGAATCCCAACGTGGTTAATCAACCTATATATTGCGAGTATATGGTTATCGCGTACGGGCATTCTCACTTGATGAGCTCCTGAAGGATATCGTGGCGGCCCACTCGAGCTGCGTGGTAGAGTGGGGTGCTGCGGTGGTGGCGGCTGCCGTTGGGGTTCGCTCCAGCCTCCAGGAGAATATGTACACAGTCCAGGTGTCCATTGACCACCGCCACGTACAGTGCTGTCTGGCCCTTCACGTCCACTAGGTCCACCTTAGCCCCCTGACAGAGCAGGAAGTCCACACAGTCACTGTGGCCAGCGGTAGCAGCAATGCGGAGTGGCGTGCAGGGGAGCCAGCCACAGCACCACACAGACTTTTCATTAATTCGCCTGCAGAAGTGAGAAGGGATGATGCCTCAAGTCATCCATTGAAACGTACAATTAATATTCACTGATTTCATACAGTTGTGATGATACAGGGACAAGTACATGAGCTTCGGGAAAACATATCTATTATGTGGGTTTCGACTGGCCCTGCATCACCGTTTGAAACCGTCCTCCTCTAGAAGACTCTTTAGAGTGTTCAGGTCACCGACATGGGCAGAATTATGGAGACGCATGTCCTCGCATTGGTCAGCCGGTTGGTCGCAGAACTGCTCCTGCAACCATTCCTTCAGATTCTGCCCTGGTTGAGAATTATTTAAGAAACACTGTTACGCCATGGCAGTCGTCCTCGACAACTTGATGTGACCAGATGTAACAACACGCCTGAATACACGTTCAAATGTAGCCTTACTGCAAACGCAAAATCTAATTTACAGTTGACAGTATTATATAATTTGATTACATTTAAACTGCGTTGTAAACTACAGACCTTGTTAGTCTACTCATAGTAAACTCGACTGGAACAGACATGCAATAAATGTGAGCAGCCATAGTACCTGCAGGTGTGATACTAGGGAGATCTGTAACAGATATGAGCCGACAGCCTTTGTTGAGAGGATCATCAACATCTCCTTCTGTGTCGCCCCCGTCTGCCATTTCCGAGTTAATCTATAAGCCGATATTTATGCATTAAATCAGTAAATGAACGCGCTAACGTGGAATACAGTGGATGTATGGCTGTAAGCACTGTTTTGATTTTGCACTGCTGTCATCATGGAAGTTCCGTGTTCTGTTTCACTTGGACGCTTGTTGATTGGAGGATTGAAACGTCATGTCCGAGTAGTTGCTGCGGATTTGCCAACTGACTAGAGTGTAGCTAATAAAGAATTTAAGGTTATATTCAATCTTGTTTTCAGTATTTGAGTGTAAGCATTCATGAAAAGACAGAAAATATGTTTACAACCTGAATATTATTGTAATATATATTATAATACATGTAAATACAACGAACAAAAAATGCACCCACCCTAGACAACATTCGGAAGTCTATAGCTAGGAAAAAAGGTAGCCTAATATATATTAAATATTTCAAATAACATTTAGTGCAGAATGGAACATGAGCTACAGGACTAAATATTAGTCAATGGCACACATTAAATTAATGAATCCTTCTCAAGCTTTTGGGCTGAAGACTCAAGCAAGATGGGGGCAGATTTCAGGGCCAGT
Source organism: Clupea harengus (assembly GCF_900700415.2). Classification (NCBI taxonomy): domain Eukaryota; kingdom Metazoa; phylum Chordata; class Actinopteri; order Clupeiformes; family Clupeidae; genus Clupea; species Clupea harengus. The sequence goes on from NC_045153.1 coordinate 29,202,632, forward strand.
GAGAACCAAGCCACTTGTGTATATCTGTGGTAGGTGACTATAGTCTGTCATTGTTGGAGGTTTATTTCAGAGAGCCGCAGAGGCATACCTTATTGCTGCCTGACGACAGCTGAACCGTGGACACTGGCCCGTGGGTTCAAAAAATAAACAGGGGCCCCGGAGGCCCCCCGTGTGTCACTCAGAAAGGACTGGACCATGGGGAGCTGGAACACCCAGCTTTATAAACACAAGCTACTCAACAGTGGAAAAAAAGGATACATCAGTCTTCCCCTGATGCGTCACCAGGGCCATTAGCCAAACGGTAGACATTTCCATATTTTGTAATTTAAAAAAATCCATATCCGCCTTCGGGCTGAGACTATTTGATAACATTTTTCTCACTTGTCTAAAACTGAAGTTGAAATTGAAGTTGCTCGCAACAGATGCAGAGGCCTAGGAATCCTGCCAGCAAAAGTAGCAATGTTTTCCAAAGGCAAACTTTGGCGGGTGGGCCACCAAACACTTCAGATGGATTAGGTCCACACAGACGTGGCAGCTTGGCCATTTCCTCCCCAGACCCCATGGCCCAGGTCACCCCAGACTCTGCTCAAGGGCCTGGGCTGCTTTCCCCCCATAAGCCACTCAGCAGGAGGAGAGCACACAGACAATGGGCTCCTACAGCACATGTAGCCCATTCACCCAGTCCCCTAATCCAAACCTTCCTTAAGAGCACATAGAGCCGTCTAGGGCAGGTGCCCACTTCCTCAAGGGCCTTTTTAAATGTTGACAGTCAGCACAAATACCCTGAGCAAAAACTTGTGCCTGATTCAAGGACCATTTCATTCTACATGTATGTTTGCGTATGAGGCAGGGGGGGGGGGGGGGGGGGGGGGGGGGGGGGGGGGGGACACAGAGAGAGGAAGGGATTGTGTGCGAATTTTTTCTGTGGGCTGTGCAGCTGTGTAACAGGCTGCCAGAAAAATCAGCCCAGTGCCGTTATAATGCAGGCTTTTAGAAGAATTAAAATGTTTTCGTTGTGTCACATTGGACTGACCTTCAAAGGCAGCGCTTTGCTGTGTGACGGCCAGACGCCACCAGGGCCTCATGTGAACTCGTCAAAAGCGTAAAGTCCTTGCATTTATCACCGCCGCCGAAAGGCAACACGAGCTATCCAAAACAGTCATTAAAATGCCTGTATAATGTTTACCTCACACCAGCACAGGGGGGACTTGGTGAAATAGGGGCCTTGGCCAGATGTACTGACCAGTGTCACACCAGCATTGTTTCTGCTCTGGACAAGAAACGAATAAGCTCACAAGAAGAAGGGAAACTGTTGAAAAAGAAAGCATTTCATGCTGTGATACTGAAACATAGCCATTTTATTTCACTCCACTACAAAAAAAAAGTATAGTTGTTCGTGAACTATGATACAAACAAAATATACATAATTTACAACAAATGGGAAAAAGAGAAATATGGTACAAACAGTTTACAGTGTAGATGGTCCTCTTTATAAAATATAGGTATTAAAATGTTAAAATGATTATCCTTTTGACCATTAATCAATAATATACGTGAGCCGCATTTTTCATTTGTTTAAAAGTTATAATACTGATATGAAATTGTATTTATTTTATGGTATACGATGCAACAGAAAGAGCTTATGGATATATCTTATATCTTTTAGTTTCCTTCAGGTTAGTTAGATATCAAGCTGTCTCTGATGTTAAAATGGAAGGATTCTGAAATAGATCTGGAAAAGCATGAATGACTATTTGTGCGAGATCAGCTTAACTCACTGATGCTAAAACAGAACTAGAATATTGCTTTGTTTTATTTTTTCATATTTTTTAAACATTCAGATGTATACAAAAAAAATAGAATACAATTGTCCACTAGGGGGAGGGGATGGTTTGGTTTGTTTTGCAAAAAAGTACAAAAAGCCTTTAGCCCATTCAGATTTTAAATCTAGCGTCACCACAAGACAGATTCACAGCTGTACAGAACATGAAACAAGTTTTAGAGCCTCTTCAAGTTCACTAAAATGGACTCTGGTGGTTGATTAAAGTTCACAAAACTATTTGATATGATGCAATCAAGACAAATGTCCATTTTTAAACCATGCCAATTTTTTTGTTTGCTCTATACCTTGTACCTAGGTGTAGGGAGAAAAACATGTTCACTCGTAAACCACATGTAAAGGTCATTCTCACCATCCATGAAAGTCTGTTTCATCAAAGTGCAATGGTGCTCGACTAGAGAACATTAGTGTGTTTACGGGTTTTGGCATGTCTGTGCTTTACGGCACATGTATATTGCTTATCATGAGCTTTGGGGGGAAAAAGGGCAAACAAATGTTGCTAACAATTCCAAGCGGTGAATGGTCTGGCTATTAATATCTCTATATAAAACAATATATAAATGTTACTTCAATTAGGGTTTCATTTTTGAATAAAGTGTGCAAATGGATCTGAAATGTACCAGGAGAGGTAATGTGTGCACAGTGCCGGTGAGTCTTTCTATGTCTATTTAGCATCACAGCCACGGAGCATGAGGGACTCTGGGCCTCTCACGGAAGGCATCTCAATATACAGTGGAACAACAACGGGCTGCAGCTCAGCCTGGGTGCTCACTGAAAAAGTGCAATTCTGACATGGCCATCACAACAAACAGGACAACTTGAGCAGGGCTGAATTAAGAGAGACACCTAGTTGGGTTCAGTGCATTTTTTTTTTTCTTTTTTCTTTTTTCTTGTTATTACTGATTTTCTGTTTATTTGCTCTTTTCACGTCTGTGAGGAGAAGTTGATGCTGAACACCATCTTTTGGATCTTCTCCTCGTTCCTGAGGATGTTGGACTTAACGGCGCAGATCTTGTCCTGCTGGTCCCGGATCAGCTGCTCCAGTTCGACCAGCTCAGCCTTCAGCGGCTCCACTGCACTGTCAGTGATCCTGTCGAGAAAAAAGAGGGCCACCCTGAAGTCAATACAACACCTAACACTCATGCAACACGCCAATCAAACCAATGCTCAATACAACACCTAACACTCATGCAACACGCCAATCAAACCAATGCTCAATACAACACCTAACACTCATGCAACACGCCAATCAAACCAATGCTCAATACAACACCTAACACTCATGCAACACGCCAATCAAACCAATGCTCATGAGATTGAACGTGAAAAAAAAAAAGTAGACATTTTAAATAATTTATATTAAGTGGATGACACACTGGTCCGTTTCCACCAAGACGTGACTATCCATTGAGATTTTGAGGCATTTCATCCTGGTCTCACAGATGACACTGAAGGTGTACTAAGAAGGTCCAGAACAACATATCTGCTTGACCGCCTCCACCAGTGCACTAACTACACCAACTCCACCAACCGGTGTGTCTCCAACTCACCTCTGCTCCTGCAGCAGTGCCTGGGCGTGCTCCTTGTTCTCGCGGCGCCAGGACTGAAGCTCAATCTGCATGGCGTCCATGTCCTCCTGGATGTAGTCCATGATCTTGCCCAGGGGCAGGGCGCTCCGGCACACCGTCTGGATGGAGGAGCGCAGCCGCTCGATCTCCCGCGCCACCAGCTCCCGCTCCTTCCTCCTCGCCGCCTCAGACACCAGCGTACGCTCCTGCCACACAACACCAGCACCACCACCACCGCACAGAGGACAGATAGAGAAGGATGAGGACAACTGATACAGAGGGATAATCCTACAGACAAGGCCTTGGGCTTGTTGTTGCCTGGCACATTTCACAGAGGCAAGGGAGAGAGAGAGAGAGAGAGAGAGAGAGAGAGAGAGACAGGGAGAGAGAGCGAGAGAGAGAAAAACTCACAGGCACTTATAACTAAATTACATAAATGAGGTTAAGGAATTCTATCCTCATGCAATGATACATTAGTTAAGTTAAACAAAAAGGCAGGAAAGAAGAAAGGGGTGGGGGGTGCGGGGCTAAGTCTGTATTTAGCGGTTTAGAATTTCAAGGCTAAAAAATGTTTAGGATTTCAAGGCAGGAATTATACAAACCTAGAAGTATATATATAAAGATCAAAACCTCAGGGAATCGGGGTCCCATGATGTGAGTGACTGGTTTTTGTGAAGGCCTCCTCTGTATGGTATGTGGCTGGGGGGTCCTGTTCTGCCCTCCTCACCCCTCTGCCTGGGACTATGACGGGAGGGCCTCCCCCTGGCACACTGGCCCCGTAGATGTTTACTCAGCTGGGGCCACAGGCTGTGTATGGCACAAGGCCAAACAGGCCTCACTCTCACTACCACTGCCCTGCGCACACAAGCTCTACAAGACCCGACTTTGTTTATTTAAGTAACAGGCTATGGCAGTGAAGTTATTTTACAACAGTATTTGGTAACAACTACTACACTTTTACCCTCTTTCAAGTCCAACTCCGCAGCCAATTTGTGTCATTCTGCCCTGCAAACAGCAACACCTACTTGGTGGGTTGGGCAACTCAAACCTCAACTACAAGACAACACAAACTAACCAATGATTTCCTGTCTGCACATAGCTAGTGTCATATGAAACAGTAGACCCGAGGCCAATCCCAGTCAGCCAGGCCATTCACCGCATAGCCAACTTCACCAAGTAGTTTGGCAATAATCACTGTTTGTAAAACAAGATCTCATATCTATTGCTACAGCTTTGAAGTGATATACATATCAGGGTTAAGTAGAGAAAGCAACTCTGTCTCTTGCTTAAGCTGCCTTCCTGTAAGAAGCTAGCAACACAGGGCTGGTAAAATGAGGCAGACCTTTTTTTTGTTTCCCCTGCAACCCACTCCTCTGCAGCCCAGAGGTTTGAGGGGGGGACTGACATGTCTAATGGTTGTCGGCAATGTGGGTGGCTTTCCTAGCCCTCTAAACACCCCGGCTACATAAACATGAGCCGGCACATTCAGCCCGCTGTCCACAGAGCATGCAGGCCAGACAGGATTCGGTCTGCTTGCCACCCTCCACCGCCTCACCCGCTCCACAATACAAAAATTTGTTTTAAAAAAAGAAAAAAAAGTGGAAGAGGCAGAAGAGGAGAAGGAAACCTCTGTGCTCTTTTTGTCTCAGTGGACATAAATCAATTATTTACTTGAGGGGAAGGGTGATTCCCGGTTAGGTTCTACAAAAGCTAACTCCCCATCCCCCCCCCCCAATCAAAGAAAAATATATAAAAAAAATACATATTATAGAATGGTGGCTGAGGTAAGGTTTCCCCATTACCTCAGTCAGGGACGGAAGCGTCTGGCTGCGGAGAGAGTGGACTAAAACTGACCTTTTTGTGGCAGGTGGCTGCCAAAGAGCCTGGGCACTAGAAGGCAGAAGGTTCTAGAAGGAGGGCTGAAGGTAGTGGAAGTAACTGTAGGCTCCATGTGTGTAGAAGCAAAAAAAGCTCAGGAGCCCTCAGGTATTATGAGCTCATTACTCATATTACACAACCCAGCCCCTGCATCTCAAGCCTAATTTGCTTAATGGGAAAAGGCACGCAAGCATGCAAAATACATCTAAAAAAAATATCTGCTGATTTATGGAGGGCGGATGAAGAAAGAGGAGCACAAAGTTACTCAAAAGATTCTTATGACAAGAAAAATGAGCCCTCCTGCATAAGACATGTTGCAGGCATTTGTATAGCTCTCTTGGGTATAATAAATTAAAGCAACATTCACTCAGCCCCTGCGGTTTTAATGTCACAGGCACACTTAATAACATTAGCCTCTTTTCAGACTTTGTAATCTGCCACTTAAGTCAGCTTCATGCAATTTTTCACACACTCAAGGTGGTCTAAACAAAAGCTTGGCTCAGAGTCACTCAGCCAAACCTGCTCAACGTTTACAATCGCTGGTGTGTGACCAGAAGAGACAACACTCATCTCCCCATGGAGCCACCTTCATCAAGACAGCTCTAATCATTCAGATCACAACCTTGGGCCCTGTCCCCTGTGGCAAGGGCCCACTGACACAGACCCCTGAGCAGGGAAGCGGCAGCACCCTCCAGCCTTCCCCCCCGGAGCTCCTGTGGAGCAGCTCTGTGTGGGCTCCTGGGCCGGGTGCGTGTGAGGGGAAGATGAATTGAGCGCTGTCCAGGGGCTCCCCCTCCCCAAAGGGCCATGTACAGCCACATCATAAAAATAGCAGAGGCGCAGCGGAGGGAGGAGGACGCCCTGCACACAGGATGCAGGGGTCGCACATTCCCCGCAGGGATCACTGCGGAGGTCACTGCCCTGACCCCCAAAGTTCCCAAAGAATCACCCCAGAGACAACACAGACACTACAGGGGGCTACACTGCTACACTGCGAAGTCGCCTGAGAGGAAAGAAATGTGGGACTGCGCAGCTTGCCGATCCCCAGACCCATCGCGTGCGGCGGGGGAAAGTTCCATTCCAAGAGTGCAGCATCCAGCGCCCGGTCAGCTAAACAGACATCACCTGCACAGGGCCAGTGTGCCGTTCCGCTTTCTTTGCGAGCTTTACAATTCCTCTAAAGTCACTCCGAGAGGCTAATACGGTTCCTGGAATGCAGGGGGAGTCATTTCCTTACTCCCTTTTCCACCAAAAAAAAGGTGGATGTTTACAAAGACACAGGCCTGAGGGGGATGACTATTTATTTTCCTGTCCTTTCCGAGGAGCTCCAGCGCCAGTCTTCTGGCCTTTCTCCTGCGTGGCTCTCACTCAACAGCCATCCATTTGTATGCCACGCAGTTTATTTATACATCGCAAAGCTTCATCAAGGCTAATTTGACGGTGTAAAAAAAGAAAAGGGTGCAGGAGAGGGGAGAGAGAGAGGGGCGGGTGGGGGTGGGCGGGGGGGTTCTTATGCAAACGCAGCTGCTGTGAGGGCCGCGTTTCTGTCCAAATGAAAAGACGGCTGGCGAGAAGTATCTTATAATAATATACACGTGTTCTGGGGTGGGGGTCACCCGGGAGGTCAGGAGCAGAATATACAGCGAATTCTTCAGTCGCACCCTCAGTGCTGAGAGATGGTATGTCTTTAAACTGCTCCCGGCCTACTAAAAGCCAACACTTCTACAATGTGCAGTGTCTCTATGCAGTATCCATCACTTGCTGAAATCACAAGCTTATAATGGAAAAGAGAGTGGAATTTGGAGAACTTGACAAGGGTGTGATATAAGACAAGTCACAGTGTTCGTGTCTACTGATGGAATGCTTTGATACATCCTAGACGAAGTATACAAAAGACTCATGATTAATAATAATAGATGTCATTTAGGAGGAAAAAAAAACAACACTCAAATATAAATGCCCTCATATCATGCGGCACAAGAAGGCACAAGATTTATGTTTTAACTCTTGATGGCCTGGCATGATTACAGGAGGGAGCAGCCCCGACCCCTTTCATGGCAGGAAGGAAGCGATTAGTGGCCCCTGCACAGCTGACTCAGCCCAAGCGTGCACCTAGGAGGAGGCAGGTGGAGGACAGGGGGCCGTGCAGACGTGCCGCTAACCCCCTTTGGAGCGCGCAGCAGCGGGCCGGCCGGCTTGCAGCGCCCCTCGGCGTGCCTGTGTAATAGCAGACCGGGGAATCCACGGGACTGATGAGGCCACATTAGGCCAATTAGGGGTGGCCCCCTGCTGCAGGGTGCTCGGGTTCCAACCGTCCGACTGGGGAAATCGAATTTGATTATTTGGGAATGGGGGGAAAATCCAGGCTGATTATTTTGAAACGAAGAACGCAAGGATCAAGGGTGCTGCAGCACTGTGTGGACAGGGGATTGAAGGGGGGGGGGGGACATGCCAGCAACCCCTGCGTGGAGAAGAGAGGGCAGCAGAGAGGAGCAGAGTGTGTGGCCGAGCTGGAGGGTCAGAGCCTCTCACAGGCCAATAAGGAGAGAGAAAAAGAAAGGGAAAGATAAACAGAACAAGGAAGGGGGGGAGAGAGAGAGAGAGAGGGAGAGAGAGGAAGCCCGTTCCTTCTCATTAAGCCATGCTGCCCTGTCTAAGCGCATGTGGCTGGAGGTTTTGGAGTCAGGCCCTTTCTGCTTGAGTGGCACGACCAAACACAGCATCCATCAGGGCCAGTGCTGCTGACGGACAGCTGGGAGAGAGAGAGAGGCGCGAGGCGCGAGCCGCAGCAGGGCAGGACGGACCACCCGCGCAAGGCCCAACGCACCAGGCCACGGACAAGAGGTCTTCAAAACTGAATCACTATCAAAATATTGACAGAGGGGGCACTCTCTGGTCAGTAAGCAGTAGACAGTGCTAAAGATCCAGCTGGCGGAGAGGAGAAGCTCGGATCGGGGTCTACAAAACCTGACTGGGAATCAGGCTAACTATGAAGACTATACAAAAAGCATACATCTGCACCAAAACATGGAAACGAGGGTTATTGATCCAATATGGGGGAGAGGAGAGAAAGCTGTATTTACTGCCTGCTGGTGCCTCAGGGGGACCCTGAAACCCAGAGCCCCAAAAGAGCAGCTTTCTCTGGGAGGGTTTTTATTGATCATTACAAAAGAGATTGATTTCAAGTGTTTGAAATGTCACTCCCCCGACAAATGAGGATTGCATGACTGTTACAGACTACATTTTTGGGTTTAGTTCTTGGTTTCAGTTCAGTAAGTTTGACTTCTCCAACTTCCATATTTTCACACAGCTCTGTTTCATGGCAAGAAACATTACTGATCATGACCACCAAAATCCACAGAAAATCAGTTCTCCATTAAAACTGCATGTAAATGGTTTTCACTTTACTGGAGGCTTGGCAGTTTGTTGGGGAATGGTTGAGTTGTGGGGGTGGTGTTCAAATGTAAAAACCCTGAAACAAAACCACAGCTTGGATACACAAACAAACCACAATTGTTCAGCACTCCATATGTGAATGCTCAAAAATTTGAGAACTATCTCAACTGTGTGATCTGTGGGGGTTACGCTTGCGCTGGTTTGATGTCTCTAGCTCCAGTGAACAGCGCAACACTCCACTGACATCCAGGGACCACAATTACACTTCTCCACTCCATTTCCAATACTGCTTTCTTTAGCTAATAGACGTCAGACTAAGCACAGTTTTTTTTTTTCCAGCTCCATGAATTCGAACACAACAACAAAAACATCCCTGAGGTATTGTACTGCCAGAAATAAACATTGTTGCACTTGTTGATGGGATTTCTGTAATTTGAGCACTCAGTGACTGAGGTGAAATGCCGCTACAAAAACACAGCACTTCTAACTGGCAACGCAGTGCCCCTTAGTGGAAGTCCCTTATAAGGCCAGAAGCAGATCATCAACAAAACTTTACTTCTTACCGGATTTGACTTCGGAGATGACGGAGTAGTTTCAAAGTCTTTCTTTGTTTCCAGGATTTTCTTTACAAGCCCACCTTGAAAATGTTATTATAATTATTATTTTTAGTTATCACTGCTATTATAACATAGAAGCTGAAGGACAACAGAAATGTAATGAATTTAACGATCCAAATCCTCTTACCATGGTTCTCATCACCCTGAAGCTCAACAGCCTCCTGGAGACAGAAATACAAGTTTGTTGGAACGGCACGTGGACAATATAATTTTAAGTATAAACTAGAAATGTTGTTTCTGGAGACACAAAAGGCAAGGTCACTCACTGCTTGCAAATCAGGCATATCAGATGGGACAGGAGCCGTTTCTTCCACAACAAACTGCTCATCATCCTCCTCCTCATCCTCAGACAGTTTCTTCCCCTCGATGATCACAGCGGTGGGCTTGGCACTACCCAGTCTGTACCCAAACAAATCAGAGGACACAAACTCAAACATACACAACTCGTATACTCAACATCATCAGGTATTATTCAAGGTAGCTTTTCTCAATATGATCACATGGCCATTGTCAATGGAAAATGTTCCACTGTGTGTGTGTGTGCGTGTCTCTGTGTGTGTGTGTGTGTGTGTGTGTGTAGGTGGGTGATGTGGGGTGTCCTGGTTAAAAAGCTCACCTCTCAGCCGGGATCACTTCAGTGTAGCTCTCTTGCCTCTTCACTCGAGGAGGTGCGGGCCGGGCACTGCTTGGCCGAGGTATCCTCCTGAACAAGAACAAATGCTTTTGACCAACTGTCATCACACGCTTCCTCTCCCTGGACGGCTCCAAGCAGATGAACCCCCCCCCCCCCCTCCCCCATGAGCCGAGGGTCTGCTCCAGGTTTCTTCCTCATTTGTGCTCCAGGGAGTTTCAGGCTCTGGGCTCTGCAAAGAGCCTTGAGACAATTTTATTGTTTTGGCGCTATATAAATGACATTAAATTGAATTGAATTGCTAAGAGGAAAAATAAGTTTATCACCCCCATAAAGCAAATTAAGTAAGTGATCTCATGTGGAATTTGAGTGGGTAATTTGTTTGTAGGGGGCTGTGGTTTGTCACTGAAAGAATTTACATAATTCATTTCAAATGTAGCACCAAACCATTATCTCAACTCACAGGCAAATAATCAAAATTCCACAAGCATGCACATAAGTACGCACACAAAATATTATCCTCCCTAAACAAATCTGAATATTACAATTAAAGTTATGCATGATTAAATATGCATGTTAGGGCCACTGTTTTATTTTGTTCTGTTTTGTAAGGTTTGCCTAAAAACATCCAGGGGTAAGGACCTTATAAGACGACAAAACACAACCTCTCTCCCAATTCCCTATTGTTTGTTTGCCTTGAGATGAAATTGACCAAAACTGGCACAGTTAGAATCAGCTCAGTTCTGGGGTCATTAACGCAACACTATGCCATGCTCTCGTTCCCTGATATGATGATGGCCCCGTGGATAACAGAACTTGAAAGAAGGACCTAGAGCTGCTGAGAGATGGTGAGAGACAAAGAAAGAGAGGGGAAAGATCACAGACATACAGTGAAAGGGAGAACTGACCTGTGAGCAGGGTGAGGAGGTGCAGCATCTGTTGTGTCTCCATTCTCCAGCTGCACTGGCCTCTCAGCTGGGGGAGCTTCTGGAAGCCAGGGGGCACACAACGGAGAAAGAGGGAGCGGCTGTACTAATGTATGACAGGTGTACTCGTGGAGATCCATACAGAATACATTGACTACTCAAAGGAAGGGCAACACAGCCCGATAAGAAGTGCAAAACTATTACATCTAAAAGAAAAGTAATTCTATCTAGGGTACAATGCAGGAAATAAAAACAGTGAGAAACTCATACCTCCTTCACTGTCTGACTCTTCTGAAAATGAAACAGATAGTTTGGGTTTTAGCTATACAACAGCTACCAATGTTTCCCTTTGCATAAAATGCATGTCTATGTATTGTCTGTATTGAATATGTACTGACACTCAAAACTCTGGAAGCCACTGAATGAATGTTATGCTTTAAAAAAACAGCAGTACTCTGTGCCAGAGTCAAAATGGCATCCCACCTGGGCCTCCTGCTTTGGGCCAGCGTCTCTGGCCTTTGGCTGATGATGGCCTTGGTATCCTGGCGGGGCTCTAGAAATGAGTTCACAAACACAAACAATCAATGTCAGTCTTACTTTAGTGTTCTTACTTTAGTGTACTTACAGCTGATGGCCTACCAAAACAAACAGGGTGGTGTCTCCGCAGCGAGCCGTCTACCAACTCATGGTGCTGCAGTGGTGGAGTGGGCAGAGGGGCTACGCTAAACTTGAGTTCCCTAATGGCATAATACTGAATCTACGCATTTGTAATTACCTGGTTTTCAAAGACTTCGGTTGGCTATGTGAACACAAAAGCACATGCACAAACACATTGTTAAAAGAGCAAGCACGTGCGCCCTTCAACCTACGGCAAGACACACATGTTACAGCGAAAGGAATCGCTCCACAACAGAAGCCAAAAGCCCCGTGGTGACAAGACTCAGGCCTACAGCACACTACCGGAACATTTTCTACAAAAGCACCACCACCGTCACACAGAGAAACTACTGGAATACACACGTTTGACCACTAGCTGTTAGCTAGAACACAAAGATCTAAATGGCGTAAATACAAGGCCATCTGTACATGTCTAGAGTAAGAGACTAGTCTGACTGAGAGTGAGAGAGGTACCTCTTCTGATTCTGTCTCTGGCATTGGTGAGCTCTGACAGAAGCAAGGGGCAAACTGTTAATAGTCATGGCACAACAAAATCAAACCTCTCTGACAGATGGATGTGTTACACTCAAATTCAATGTCATCATCGATTGACAAAGTCTGTTACCACTTAACACCCACAATACTGAAGTACAAAGAAACGTCAGTTCTTTTCTGACATCTACTGAACTTGTACCCCTTTCACATATGAATCCCATCAAAGTTTTGGGAAAAAGCAGCTTGGGATAGAAACACGTTTTTCACATATAGTCCTCCATGTATTGAACGTTACAAGCAACGTTACAAGCGACGGGAAAACACACAAGGTCTCATGCCAGTTATGAACCATCCTAGCTGTCCATAGCTAAGGGAACTATCTAAAAAGTTGGGCGTTGCCGGGGTGTGTTAATGTTAATATGAACTTCTAAGTTAACATTTTTATATTTGGGAGCCAAGTAGCGAAAGGCACCCTGAGGATTTCTACCTTTTCCTATTATAACGTTCCAAGTTATATAGAAGATAGGGATGGGCATTCGATTAAATTGTCTTAATCGATCGTCGGGAGAATTAACGATCGATTTTCGATTAATCATTAATATTTTTATATTAAAATTCACTATTTATAGGCTATATTAAAATTAGGGCTGAACGATTAATTGCATTTGCGATTTAATCGCGATATGATAGAACGCGATTTTCTAACCGCAACGTTCGCGATTAAAAACGTGATCTAAATAAAAAAAATAAAATAAAAAAAAGAATTTTTTTTTTTTTAAGATGGTAAATTTTGCACACAGTGTTTAAAAAGTGGATGCCTTGTGGTTATTCTTACAATGACTTTGTTTAAATTACTCAAATTTAAATTGTGGGAAATAATATTTTACACTAAATGTATCTAATATTGTGTTGGTCATGTTGAAATCATTCATTACGATTTGTTGGGAAAAAAATTAGGATAAAATAAAAAAATCGCATATTAAATCGCAATCGCAATATTGGGGGGAAAAATCGCAATTAGATTATTTCCCCAAATCGTTCAGCCCTAATTAAAATGCAGTGAAAATAGAAAAAAAACACAGCGTGTTTCCTCATTGAGATCTTTATTACAAGATGAACAACTCTTGTGGCAGTTAAACTTAGCCTACAAGATGGACAACTCTTGTGGCAGTAAAACGGGATCCGTTCAATGGTTACACTTGAAAATATGCGCTGCTGTACTCTTAAGCAGCGGAGCCGACAGCTAGAAGCCGGTGCTCATAAACACAACTTGTTTTTTCTCTCTAACTAATTAATCTCACATTTTGAAATTCATTAATTTACATTCATTGTGATTAAAAGTTTGTTTTCTTCTCAAGACTAAATCTTATAAATTAACGAGTAATCACTTCAGACAGCGTGTATTTTAGACACTGTTGTTCAATTGTATTTTTTTCGTGCTCTCTCGCCGTCATACAAGGAATATATGCGAGACACAATGGTGCCCCTCGACGGTAAATCGTAAGAATTGTCCCCTGAAGCAATTCGAATCACCTCAGTCAGCCCACCGTCTTCAACTATGTTGATGGGCCGACAGTCACCGGCAACCTAAACTGCTACAGCGTTGGTAACCTTTTCACGGACTGGTCTAGTTAATTTCCTAGAGAAGTCGTGGAGTGTGGGTTGGCGACCATCTAACCTGGGACTGCTTTCTGTCGGGTGCTTTGCATTAAGGTGATAACTTAAAGACGAGCTGCTTCTGTAATAGCTACATTCAGCTTGACAAATGCTACATACAACTTTAGTTTTGTCGATTGTTCTGTCATTTTGCCTCTTAAACAGAAACTTTCCGCCCAACAATCCCTCAGCTCTCTCTATCTTCAACTACCGTCTCGGTCTCTTCTATCTAACTGACTTGCAGACACGCGGCAGTTTCGTGCCATGGGTCAACGCGCACCGGAAGTAAACAAAGTTGCGTTAACTGCGTTCAAATATTTTATTGCATTAATCTCGGCCACAATAATCTCATAGAATAACGTGTTAACTTTGACAGCCCTAAAATAAATAAATTACACGCACACTACGCAACAGAACATGCATTAGTTTTAATCGATGAAAAAATAATTTCATCGAGGAAATTCTTAATGATCAATTAATCGATCGTCGATTAATTATGCCCATCCCTAATAGAAGAGATAACTTGCTATCATTTTATGCAAATGGAACTCTGCCATTTAAAAGTTTCCTTAGCTAGCTATTTAGCTAGCATACCAACTAGGCAACAATACCAACCAGGAAACCCTGTTTCCTGCATAGCCTGAAGCAAAGTTTCATTTCTCAAAATCAGCTCACGAAAAAAAGACAGTCTTGTGTTCAAAGTGAATTCACGTAGACATTGAACAATCCTGAGAGAAATAATGGGACATCACTGGGCCAAGGGCTTACTCTGATATGAGTGTAACGATTAAAGGGGGAGAAGTCCTCCCCTGTCTTTCTTAATCCAGTGCTGCCAATTCCCACTGGAGAATTATCGTTAATGATACTAAGTCATCGGGGGATAAATAAACGATTTAACTTCAGCGTTTAGTGTCCACTCCCACAACACACAATAACTCGAAATGAACGCTCAATAAATGGCTTTCAATGTGGGTGGGAATGAGGTATTAGTGACCGTAAGAGTCCACCCTCTCTCTTCAATGCCTTACACGTAATCACAAATTGGAAAACAGGATTGCTTGTCCCTTTGGTTACACAATCAGACCAGCGGCTCATTTAAAGATCACAGGGTTCCACAAACATCAGAGAGCCTATTTCAGAGACCGCTATCAACAGGTAAAGACAGGCACCTGCAGGAATAATATGAAGAATGACAGCATTGCTGAGTGGGACAGAATATAGTCCACAGTTTATCACTATTGCACATGAGCAGGCTGTAGTAAGACATAGTCTTCTCACAGAGGTCAGAAGAGAGCAGATTGCCTGAGAAGACCATGGAAGAGAGAGAGAGAGAGAAACAGGACTCACTTCTTCAGGCTCTTTCTTGGGAATTTTGGTGGGCTCCTCGGGGTGGAGTTTTGGTCGCACCTCCTCCGCTGCTTTCACCTGCAGTCAGAGAAGGAGCAGGAGGGAAAACACACAACAAACAATCACTAGCACCATGTACAACAGGCTGTGGGTGTGGGGATCAGTGTGGGGTGGAGAGTGTGTCTGTGTCACTGTGAGCTGGATAACAGGATGGCCAACCTTTCGCTCGCTCTGCTCCTTCGGCTTGTCCTGCGTGTCCTTGTGACGCTCTGATCTCTCTCTCCGTCTCTCCCGCTCTCTTGGCACATCCCCGCGCTCTTTGGCCTTGGCCTCACGGTCCTTCTCCTTCTCCTTGTCCTTGTCCTTGTCTCGCTCCCTGTCTTTGTCCTTCTCCTTCTCTCTGTCTCTCTCTCGCTCTCTCTCCTTGTCCTTGTCTCGAGCCCTGTCTTTGTCCCGGTCGCGGCTCTTGTCCTTGTCTCTGTCTTTCGTCCGGTCCCTCTCGCGGCCCTTCTCAGCCCTGTCTCCTTCCCGGTGCCTTTCCTTCTCCGTCCTCCGAGCCTCCTGCTCTCTGGGCTGGTCTGGGTCTTTGGGGGCTCTGCTCTGGCTGCTTTCTTTGATCTCCTTCTTCTCCTGGGGAAAAAGAGAAATAACCCAAAACAATGGAGAAACTGCACCCGACCAAAAAAAAAGAAAAAGACACACCTGTGTTTCACCAGCAGAGGGCAGCAAAACACTGAGAATAAGTATTAAGCCATCTTGCACATAAAGGCAGCAGCTAATCTGCTGGGGGAACAAGGAAAGAACATCACAGAGCCAACACGGACGTAACAGTCACCTGTTTTGGACTGACCTCTCTGTCTCTATGGCGATCGCGGCCCTCTCGGTTCTCCTTGTCTTGAGATTTAGATGAAGAGGAAGCTTTGACTTTGAGATCCACCTTCTCCCCCGCCAAGACACGCTTCACAGCTTCATCACTGTTTGACTGCAGACAGCACCACACACAGTCTAAGCACCATCCCCAGGGCTTGGACATTTTCAACAAATTCTCAGCTTTTCTTATATAATATGTGTAAATAAAGGAACATTTGACTTTGCGCAAACGGTGCATTGAACAGATTCATTTTGATCACTGACTCAAATGAGATACTGCTTTATGTAACAATAACATATACATCAAAATAGTCTACATCAGACCAACAGCACTTCGCTGCCAATCAATTGATTTAACTATGTTAACACCTTTGCCCTTGCCAAGTCTCAGGTCCATTCAAATAAAAAAAAAAAACTACAGTTACATCATTACTGCCTTCAAACTACGTTATATCACTACAGCAGTCACAGCCAACTTTCTTTGTAAACGTTTATGTTCTTTTAGTCTAAACACAGGTTATTTTTATCGGTACAGTAAAAAGAGGACAAACCTTGTTGAGGCAGCACTTGCCAAGGACCTGAAGCAGCTCATTGGTCTTTTCAGGCTCGTGTCCGGCTACAATGCGCGCTGGTTTGGCTGACAGAGGCTCCCCGCTAACCAGCATCACGACATCTATAGCCTTCTGGAGAAACAGTATTTTGGAATCTTTCTCCTGCAAGACCAAAAGAGAAAGAAAGGCTCAAATGTAGTGTGCATAACAACCAACTGTATCATCGTCTCATACCTGGGTCTTCTTACACTCAGCATTTATTACATTTTCATTAAACTAAAGCATTATTATATATTACATAGCCTATTTCAGATAAAAATAACACAACAAATCATCAGTAATATCTTAAAACAATTCACCTATTAGTAAATCAAAGCCAAATCTTTCATACAAAAAATGAATGCACGAGCAAACTTGCATGAGCTCCATTGGGAACATGGGTAATGTTTATTCATGAAACAACCATTTGCGCAAAGGTATACACAAGGCGTTTTATCCTCTTGTAAGACATTTTATCATGCAGTATCCAAGGCTCAAGTGTATTCACTCAATTCTCTGCAGTTGCCATCAGCGGCTGTTTTTACAGTCAGCTGGTTTCATGGTAACCAAAGCACTCTTCACCACTGAGACCTACTTCTCTCTATACACACTCCCCAGTGATTATAACACACATCTAAAGTACAGGACAGTCTGTTATCCAACTAAAGCCTTTTTCGGAAGTGACAAAGAAATCTGCAGCCTCTGAGGCTTTTAGAGTTTGCTACTAACAAATCAAAGCAGTTCAAATGAAACTAATGACTTCAGTTACATTTTAATGACACTAAAATGTAATGACAAACATCATCTAAGCAAGGCTTAAAACGCTGGAGAGGTTAGGGTTATGAAATGTTGTCACACACAACATATCAGCTGACAGCCTTTGTGACCACAGAGCCAGAAAAGAGTCATTCCACACTCTAGCTCCAGATTTTTCTTCCCACCATGCTTATGAAATAACAGACACATTATGGAAGAACTACAATCAGTTGGGAGGTTATTAGCTCTGCTTCTACATTACATGATTGTAAAATCATCAAACATCCACCATACGTATATATACAACTGAACGCCATCAACATATATGCTAACCCATACGCAGACTGGTTTTCTCCTCTCATCTTCTGTAGAGAAGTACAGCCACCGCCCCAGTTAATTCTCACGGGTGTGGAGAGGCCATGCATTATGCATAAGCTGTGGACACCTCTCTATGAGGCATCTGGAAAGGGATCGGGTGTGAATGCTTAAGAGCTCTGCCAACTCTTTTTGTCCCCCACTCAGGTTTCCTACCTTACAAAAGGTGAGTCTGACTGACTGCAAGGGTTCACTCTGATAATGGTCTGAGGACAACTGCGATACAATGCACAGGTATCATCCATTCCTGGACCTTCACACCTCAATGCTGACCTACATTACTCCTGCTTTGAGATGAGGTGTCCCCTTGCTACAGTTCACAGAGACTTCAACTGTTAGCATCCTGGCAGAATGCCGTTGTCAGGCCTACCTGATCAGAAACATGGTTACTCTACACGTCTAGACAGTTTGATTACCTTTACATTGTCTGATTTCATCTCTGCCTCAGCGTACAGTCCTTTCAAGAAACCAGTGGTCCGTATCACCTGCATCAAAAGAAAAAATACAAAACGTAGGTTCACTTGCATGTTGAGACACAACAGCGTTGGAAAGGAATTTAATTTACTTGGACAATTACAACTGTGACCAAATACATAATTAAAACACTGTAGGCTCACTGCTAGAATGACTTAAGTAACTGGTCATCGGCACAATGGAGTCTGAATTATGTATGCATCAACACTGAAAGGTGAGACTTCAAAAAGACTAAGAAGCTGATAAATTCCAGCACTCACAGCACTTGTTGGGTTAAGGCCCTGAATCACAGTTCTGCAAACATGAGAATGCACTTTACACACACAGGGCAGTGCTGCTCAATGACAGCAAAATGCAAAGCAGGGATGTTTGCAAAGTTCATTATGGGAAGGTCATGCTGTTTTCGTGTTCCCTATAAATTGCATGCTTGCTTAATCTTAGCTGAGCTTCAAACCCTAACACCATGTCTGAGTGTGTGGCATAGACCCAGACAAGGTTTCCATCCTTAAAGTTTAAAAGGGGATCACACAGGCTGTAGTATAGCCTATTTATTCCCTGATTACCTTTTTATGCATAAAATTTGAGGCCTTGATAATATTACATTGGTAATATTCTTTGCGAAAATGTACAGTATTGACAGTTTAGGCATTTATCACAAACATTTACTCACTGGATTATCAAGGCTTCATGGAACTACCTATGCACTAAGCTGTAGATATTAATGAAATTATAAAGTTATGTCTTTAATCCTTGCATTCATTCTGGATGATTATCGTGGTCTGAGGAGAGCAATACAGCGAATCGTTAATTGCACAATATGACAACGGGGATAGGCGTTGTTTCCTCTGCTCTCCGCAGACAGTAGTCCATAGCAACCAGAAGACGCTAACATGCAGACTCGACTAGCTAATTCACCTGTTAGCTAGAGCGCTAGCTATCATAACTAACTTCAACAAGCTAGCTCCAAATCTGCCTTAAAAAAAAAAGACTGAAATTAAAATAATGTATGTGTACATCTGTGTAAAACATGTGTCAGACTATGAAATCCAACATGAAATACTAAGCTACTAAAGGATACGTTAACGGTATGCTAATATAACGTACAAGTGAGATAATGTATTAGGTAAGGGTTACGTTACTGCACAATACAACTTAAACAGCCCTCGCTGCCTTAAGTTATCCCTAGCCAAAGGTTTAAAGTACGTTATATTTGACAATTCAACCGTGGACAGACAGCCAGATAACTACATTTAACAACCAACTGCTTCTATAGCGATCTATCAGTATCCAGCAACATGTATGTGCACAAACACAAACGCGTGTCGTCAAAGTTAACGTCAAAGTTAATTTACATATCATTCCGTATATTGTAGCTAGCGATAGATAGCTACTCACTTAGCGATTTATGAAATGATAAGGCAAATTAGCTAGGCAGCTACTGTGATCCGATATCAGATTAACAGATCTGCAATCTCTTGCTAGCTAACTAAAAAGAACAGGTTTACACGTTATTGTAGTAAGCTAACCTTATCTAACGTTAACTAGAAAGCAAATAACTGTTACTGCGAGTAACGTTAACTGTTAACGTTATGCGATGAGTGATTTGGTTGTCATCATTTAATCTTAGTTTCGCCAAATAGCCAGCTAACGTTAGTCAGCTATCCTATGACTGATGTGGTCATCAAGGATACCCATGGCAACAGCTAACGTACTGCAAGCTCACTGCTAACTTCTTAAGGTAAGTTAGCAAACTGCCTTCCAGTAATAAATACGAGTTGCTCCACTGACACCAAAACACCACAAAATAGCCAGAGCCATAGCTGACTATCTTGCACAGTAGCGAAAATAAAACATACGTTCCGAGTGTAAACCAGTTAGCTAAGTATGTAACCAGCCTTAAGATAACTCGGACAGAAGTATTAAGAGCCAATAGCTATTTATCCATCATTACTTTTAGATATCCTAGTTAGCCAGCCAGCTAACGTTTTCTCACCTCACTGAGTATGTCGTGCAGGTAGCGGAACGGCGGTTTGTTGAGCAGCTTCTCTGTGAGAGGCGGTTTTTTAATCACCTTTCCCAGGGTGTCTTGGGTCTTTTTGACCATTGCCCCGTTCATTACGGTACTTTGAAAACCCAATTTCCTAAACAAATTCCTGTTTTCTACTGCTGATGCCGTGGAAAACTCTGAAACCTGAAATCTGTGGACTCTCCTGTAGCTATGCCAATAGCTTTTCAATCCCACAATGCAATGTTCTGTGTGTGCGCGCCTGCGCAAGTGTTGCACGGTTGTCAAGAATTACGAATACCCCTAGCAACACCTAACTACAATAAACTGTGAAACTGTAGGTCTACAATTAAATATAGCAGTTGCATTGCTCACATTCACACAAAACTGAACACACTCCTTTTTAATTCACAGCTTCACCTCACATTAGCCTGCCTACTAATACAATAATCATCACTACATGCTGAAGTGTTTCTATTACAACAATGACTGGTAAACCCAACGGGTAGCCGACACAGTTTAGGCCTACCAGATGGACGAATTATCGTTAATATAATGCATAGGCCTATAGAAATAAATGTGTCAGCCAGGCTACATCATAGCATTCTACATACATACATACATTCTCTCCTTTCTTACTTTCTCTTCTTTTTCCTTTTTCTTTATAATAATAATAATAATAATAATTATTATTATTATGTTGCGTTTTGTTTGTGGCCTGCTCCAGTACTCAATGTTTTATAGTTAAAATGTTCTGTCTCTCAGTTTTGTTCTGTTGGGTGAAACTGTCATTCATTGAACTTTTGTGTCTAAAACAGCATTTTGAGGCATAATGCTTGATGGTGGTTCTCCAAAATGCACCAAATATGAGTAGATTATTGACTGACCATGCTTTAGGCTACAATAAATTGTTCATAATCTCTGAATTAGCCAATGCTCCTTGGATCATCTTTGTTGGTAAAACGGCCAAATAGGCCTATATTTCACTGAGATTCGTTTAAATGCTAAAACTGATAGTTGAGTTAGATTAGTGCAATAACATGCTGTAGAAAGGGCATTTTCTGTATTCATAGCAGTGTTAATAATTTCATGCAATGTAATTTGTTGTAGGTCTATCATTGTGCATATTTAATAATCTCATAACTGCAGCTCGCTTGAAGGCTACAGCTGGAGAATGACTATTGGACAAAACGTTTTGGCTTTTGAAAAAAACTTTTGGACAGGGCTGGAATTATTTTTTACCTCCTCTGTTCTTAGTCCTACCTCTGTACACAGCAGTCACTTCATGGGTTGTATAAATTGTATGTCCATGGGAAATGGATATATGGGAAATTTATATATCTTAGATAATTGTTTTTGTCATAAGTCTATTAGTCTGTGTTGATATGCATTTTTTGTATTCCTCCTTCTCCTCTTCCCCATCAATTCTAGGCTACCGAAGACAGTCTCCACACTGACATTACAGGCAGGTACAATACTCTGACTCACTCAAGGAGCCTGATGACAGGGACATCCATGAGTGTGTGTGTGCTCTTTAATGAGCCCCATGGAGAGCAGACAGCAGTGGCGCTTTCAGACATGAGCGACTGCCCTCAAGTCCTCCTATTCGGCTGTCAAGAGCAGATCCCAGATATTTCAGATAATTTATTCAGTCTCTGTGTCAGTGCCTCGTCTTTTGCCTCATCATTCATTTACTAGGAACGTAGACAAGAAGCTGAGGAGTATCAGTCACAGCTATCTGTTATAAACAGTAATGTTGCAGGGGGCCTTTGGAGAGCTCTGTTTAGGGATGTAATGCATATATTGCCAATATTTGAATGGTCTAAATTTCATTCTACAACATCTCCAAAGAGTTAGTCATGATGTTCCAGTAGAACACTTGCAGTCCTGCAGTCCTACATGCAGTTCTGGAAAAAGGTTGTTGATATTTGAGATAAACAACCAATCAAATTACACCCTTCCTTTCCGTGCTCCTGAAGCAACGTGTTGATTGGCTGGAATTTGTTAATAGCTAGGTCTGAACTATGTTTGTTTGCCAGTTACACATCCAGGGCTATGCATGAACACCGGAGTTACTTTGTGTGCACACACTGAATCTCAGATGATTGTGAGGAGCAATTAGCTGTATTCGCCAAAAGTGTATTGGATTCGAATCATAGACTTTGCCTTTAAGGTGGCTTCATAAAAGGTATAGGTGTCTGTTATTCCAAAGGTGGTTTACTTCATGTGAGCCAAATGGAGAAATGATCATATTTCATCATTAAACTGGTGTCAGATAAAAGTATGGGCCATATTTTCATAAGGATCCAACACAGGCATGGTAAATATTTTCCTTAGGCATTGTGTCAAGGGAGAAAGTGTTGGGGCAATGTGGGGTTTGTTAATGAAATAAAAGTTTATAAGGATGCCTAAAGTGCCAGCCTCTGATGGGAGGGGAAATGAAACATTCAACAACAGTCATGTAAATGCCTGCATGGTCTCTGAACACAGCATTTGTGGATGCTGTCTGATAACTATTCAAATGGCACATGGGGATGATTTGAAAGCATTTTAAGCTGATCCAATAAAAAAAGCTAAATGCGCACATGTAGCATGCATGATGTGTGATAACGTCAGTAATGATTCCCACAGGAGGCAGGACAGCTGGCGGCAGACATGACTGACTGCACTCAAAAGCTCAAAGTCAGCTCTCTAGCACAGAGCCAAGGCATTTTTGCCTACTTATTCAGTCTCTGTGTCAGTATCTATCCCTCATATAATCCACATGGGCTCCAATGGGCAGTACTGTAGTATGAGATGGACTCAGTTATACTATGGAGTAGAGAAATATATGGTACTATAGGGTTATTATTGTACCAAAGGGCTCTAGATTATTGATTTTATATGTATTTTAATTCAGATTATTCGCTATATAATATCTTATTAACATTTAGTATTAAAGCACAAAGTACCTTCACTGGAATATACACGTGTGAAGGATTGTTTACTGTGGATCACAATTTAATATGCATATGCATGATGTTTTTTACCAATCTGAAAAATAAATCCCCACTCAGCTCATTTTGTTCTATATCCTGACAAATGCATCCATTAGACTATTACTAACTTCAAGAAGTTCAGGATGAGGATACCTTTTTGGAAAACCCTCGTTCAAGCAAGCATGTCCAGACAGTAATCACATGATGTAAAATGCTAATGCATTGTAATAATTAAATCACACGTTGTAGCTTGGTGCATTACAAGGTTAATCTCCACAAACAATATCAATGAATATTCGATTACATGCCATGAGAGTTAAATAAATGACACCATATTATTATAAATTACATCATATTACATACTACCTACATGATCAAAATGGACATTTTGTGTTGTGTTACCTCCTGGTATGAAATGCAGTTTGATTTGATTTGGTTTGATATTCAGTATATTATTATAATTAAAATGATCTAAATCTGGATAATCTAAACAGACATGTTTTACTTTGGCACAGGACTATGGTAGCCTAAAGATTTATGTTGTTTCCACCCCAGGGACCAATGGATATGTTTGTACATAAGGCGAAGGTCAGCTGTGACCTAATCACCATAGGGCATCAGGTAGCAAAGAACAGAACAAACACATTGATATTGATATCTGCAAATAACCACTGGGGTTCTGTGACAACCACCAGAAGATCTGTTACAGACCACTGAGGGCTGACCTGCAGCTTCACTTCTCTCACCAGTAACAGGTAAGCAAAATCATTTGTCCCACTATTTTTAAATGCTCTGTTCTTTTGAGTAAAGGAAATTATTTTGACAGAGAGGGGAGGTCTTTATGTTCCACCTCCTTCCCACCCCTAGCAATTTGTGAAATGACTGAAAATGGAACTTCTACGGTGCTTGTGCTCTGTGCTTGTTCAATAACTAATGGCATTGATATAGTGTTGCCATAATGTCCAAAGCAAAAACATTTAATGCTTTTTTACATTTAAGTGTTTTCGTCAATGCATTGCTTTGTAGCAATGATTTGCCAGCTAAGGTGTATTGTTACTAAAAGTGTTAATGTTTCAAATAAGACAGTTAAGTTGTATTGCTAATAAAAGTGTAATTTCTATTTTGACTATCCACTGGCTACCCATGGCCGCTACAAGTCACTAATGCTTGCCTACAGAGTAACTTCTGGGTCTGCACTCATCCATTTTAACTCAATCATACAGGCTTATGCGCCTTCTTGACTGCTGCGTTCCTCCAAAAGGAACGTCGCCTGGCATTACCGTCCCAACACATAAGGCAATCTCAGTCCAGACTGTTCTCATTTGTGGTTCTCCGATGGTGGATAAGCCACCAAATGCTTTAAGAGCAGGAGCGTCTCTCTCTATCTTCAAGAATCTCTTGAAGACTCATCTCCGAGAGCACCTCCTGACACCTTTAACACCCTAACATGCCTAACTCACACTTACTGTGCACTTCTTTACATGATCTCCTTGCACTTTGTCATATTAAAGAGATTTAGTTCTTAGTGCTAACTCCAAGGTCTCTCACTGCACTGAAGCTTGAGTGTTGTGCCTCAGTTGTAAGTAGCTTTGGGTGAAAGCGTCTGCCAAATGAGTAAATGTCCATGTAAAATGTATTTTTAACTGTGTTTACAGCTGCTTTGGAGAAAATGGCTTCTCATTTACACCTGCTTCTGGGATTGGCTCTCCTTCTAAATTCACAGTACTGTAAGTAAACTATTATCGTCCAACCAGCGCAAACCGTCTTCTCTCACAGATATCTCATTTACTTTGACTTTCACCCGGTGTGACTTGCCAACTTTCAAGGCTGGTGAGATTCACCAAAACAGGTGTATTTTTTGGGGTGAATTACATTAAAGTCAAGGGATTTCTTTTATGCTAGCATGAGACAGGGCATAAAAGCGTGTCTCACACCAAAAACATGAGAGTTGACAACCCTGCCTGGTATTGACGTGTGTCACATTATGTAATGTCACATCACATATAGTTTTGTACATTCTATTGAAGCATTTGGACAGGAATGCCCCAATGCTCAGATGGCCACCAACTGTGAGAATTGTATCCAATTGGGCCCTGGATGTGCCTGGTGCAAATACAAGGTGAGAATCAGGGCAAATTGTTGCTTTAAAATATGCACCCTGTATGTAAACAAAATATAGCTATGATGGCAAGTCACACACACACACTTTGCCGTTGTCTACATTTATGATGTGGAACTAAATGAATGCCATAGAGGAATTCTTTTGGTTTGGCAGTATTTTGAAGATCACAAAGCTCTGCGCTGTGGCACACGGATGAGTCTGCGGGAGAGCGGCTGCTCAGAGAAGGACATCGTAGACCCAGAGAGTCAGCATACAGTTGCTGAGGAGGGGGAGAGTCTGAGCCCACAGAGGATCAAACTGGATCTAAGGCCTGGTTAGTTGGACACACATAAGGCTTGTTGACAAGCACCACCTCGTAAGACACATACAAACACAGATGAAGGCAAGGAACTGTCTTGGGCCCCTGGGCCCCCGAGGATTAATCCATATATTTGTGACCCTTCTCTTTAGCTTGGGGCTTCTATGAATCTTCATCAGTCCAGGGACGTGCTGCCAAACAGGCATTCATGCAGATATCATTACTAGAGTTTGTGCAGTGTGCAAATGTGACACAGCCATGAAAGATCTGAAGCGGTTATAAAGCCAGAGCATTTTTCCACTTTCACTCTGTTCAATTTCAGGGAAAGCACACACGTTTCAAGTCCAGGCGAAGCTGCGAAAGAAGCTGAAGCCAGTGGATGTGTATGTTCTTACATCCTTCTACACAAACAACAAAGGCAAAGGAAACAGGGCAAAAGCCCTTGCAGAAACAGCCAGTGAAGGCATAAGGAATCACAACAGAGAAGCCGAAGTATCCACCATAGGTAACTAATCCACGCAGGATAATTCAAGGTTTAAAAGTGGATTGATGTTTTTGCTCAGTGTATTTGCATTTAGCAGAACCCCAAAACCTAAAATATAGAATTGCTAAACTAATGTGGCTATACTGACCTTTGTGATTTTCTGTTATAAATTCCCCTCCCTCACAATTGGTTCACTATAATGGTTCCCTCATTATAATTAGAATAATTAATAATACCTTGCAACATATTTATGTTCCTTTGCATTAATGGGAAACAAGGATGGCCGAGACTAAATTCTTGTTCGGAAAAGGAAAACATGGGGTTCTACAGGGGATCGAGGGTTCCACACTCAACCGAAAGAGAACTACTTACATTTGAAATCCCTCTTACTGCATGCATTATACATTTCCTTTCTTTGTGAGTCATTTTTAGTAAATGTCAGACTATTTGGTTCATGTGTATGCTGCAGGACTGTAATATGGATATGTACATGATATAAACTACATTTACATTTGATCCAAAGCTACTTACAAGTGAGGAACAACCCTCAAGCTTCAGTACAGTAGGAGACCGTGGAGTAAGCATTAAGTACTGAATCTATGCAAGGAGATCAGGTGTAGAAGTGCACAGTAAGTGCGAGTTAGGAGGTGCTCTCGGAAGAGATGAGTCTCGAAGAGATTCTTGAAGATAGACAGGCAGACCCCTGCTTTGATAGCATTTGGTGGCTTGTTCCACAATCAGGGAACCACAAATGAGGACAGTCTGGATTGAGATTGCCTTGTGTTTAGAGATGGCATTGCCAGGCGACATGCCTTGGAGGCAGTGGCTGAGAAGGGGCATAAGATGGGTGCAGACCCAGAAGTCTCTCTGTAGGCAAGCATTAGTGACTTTGATTTGATTCGGACAGCCATGGGTAGCCAGTGAAGGTCAATGAGCAATATAATATTTACATAAATATCATTTTTGATCGAAAACTAATTTGATATTATGCTGAATGTCATCTTATACAACTTTCATTTCGACAGGTTATGGCCTGTTTGGGAGCACGATTGTCACTGACAAAAAGCAGAAAGAATGCGAGGAGACTGGCCAAGTCTGCGAACCAGAACTCTTTGTCACTCACTCTTCAACAGCCCCGGAAAACCCATTCAACCCATACTTCCGGTGGCGTACAGAAGGAGGGTTACACGCTCTCATGCAGTTGGTCCTGTGCAGGGTGCGACAGGGTCCTCACTCAAAACAAGAAGTTAAATCAACTGACTCAAATATGACTTTGTAGATGTCCGATACACTGATGCTGATGGAGACTGTGGACTCTTTTTACAGGATGTGATTAATTGGGGACGGAATGACCGCATTGTTATATACGCTGCTGATGGGAACTATAAGCTGGCACCAGAGACAAGTGAAACCGAGATAATCAACAGCAGCATATGTCAAATGAACAACAGCCGCATCCAGACCAAAATTGTATGTTTGTATAGTGTTAAGTCTCTTTTGACTTGGTGTACCCTTGGTTACTTGGTTAATGATTGATGGGTAGTTCAGAATTCTGTATTCTCTTCAAACAGAGACCTCCATCTCTGTCTGAGTTGCGAAAAGTCCTGTTCGAAAACAACATTCAAGTCATCTTTGCTGCGCTACGCTACGACCTGCTTGATGAGTATGCGGTGAGCCAATAGATAAGAGTTAAAAACTATCAATTTGTCTATACAAACAAAGCAAAAGGTCTAAGATTGTATTTTGGTTTCAGGGGCTAGCTTCTAAACTGCCGAAGGCCGGTGTTGCCTTTGTGGATATTTCGGACCCCAACTATCCCCCTTTTGAAAGTGCCTTCGATGTCAGTACAGTTCTTCTGCACACTTATAGTACATGTTGAATTTCACAGAGCCTATTTAAACATCAAATGTAAAAAGGATACACCGACATAAATATCAGAAATGTTTGAAGAGAGCACATGTTGTTTTGGCAAAGGCCTTGAAATCTCTCTTCTTCCTGTGACTGAGATGACTGATCAGACTCTGCTTCCCCTCCCCTCAGAGATTAAGGACCGATTTGGTGCTCACCCACCTGCCTGTGCCAGGACTGAACATCACATATGAGCCACTATGTGACTCAAGAAGAGGTGATTATCTCCAAGGAACATGCTACCTTAGGAACAGAGACAGAAGGAAGAGTCAGGTGTGTTCACTGAGACTTATCCTATGTTTCTCTGAAATAATTGAGATGGGTAAAAAAAAATCAAAGAAACTATAATTACGCAGCTCCCTGTAAATACCAATGAAATGTATGAAATTGAATGCATAAGTATATTTACTGCTCGATTTTTTTGTAACATGCAGTAAAAAACGGAAAGTGAAGGCCAATGATAACTAAAGGATATATACTCTTCCATGCATTACGCCATCTATACCTCACTCCTCTAATGCCATCCTCTAGACCTTCAATGTGACGGTATCATCTGAGTCCTGTCTGCTGCCTGCATCCTTTGAGATCAAGAACATGAATACCCGAGACAGCCTTACTGTGGAGCTGACTCCTCGCTGTAACTGTGAATGTGGTGACCAGCCCGATCCTGACTTCTGCAGCAATGCTGGGAATCCAGTTTGTGGCAAATGCAGGTAAACACACTCTACATGACTCCATAAGCTGTTTTCAGCTCCTCACCACCTAAACCACACTTTAATGCTTGCTCTCGTCTATGACATCAGGTCTGAAAGTGTAGAAAATAAATAAGCTTTGCGTCTCTCACTAAACTACACACACACATCTTCTAGGTGTGATAAAGACTACTTTGGCGCGTCCTGTGAGTGCTCGATTTCTGATGGCGATGGACCCTGTAGAGAGAAGGAGGGCGGACCTGTGTGTTCAGGTCGAGGTACCTGTGTGTGCGGGAACTGTGAATGCCACAGAGCACTGGGAACGACTTCCTACAGGAGGTTCTGTGAATGTGATGACTACAGCTGTAACTGGTTCGAAGGCAAAATCTGTGCAGGTATGACAGAGATCATCACTAAAACACACATCCACATATGATGACTTTTCCCCGGAGTTGCGATACAATTTAATACAAAGGAGGTTTCGAAAATGACTAATTACTTATACTAAATACTACTTTAAAAAATGAAGGCAAATGTATGGTAAACTAAGGCAAATGGTTATGGCAAATTAAAGCAAAGCTATGCTGAAAGATTAAGTGTGTGATTAAAATGTGTTCAGAAAAACTAGTTTACTACAAATCACCCAAAATGACAGGTTTAGGATGTAGAAATGTACTAACCCAGCTGATGTTTCCTCTCCTACCTCGGTTGTTTGAAGGCAATGGGAAGTGTGTGTGTGGACGATGCATGTGTGACGAGGACTATGTCGGTGATGCATGTGAATGCTCCATGAAGGTGGATGGCTGCCAGAGTCCTGATGGAAGGCTCTGCAGTGGCCATGGTATCTGTGAATGCAACCTGTGTCGGTGTGAGTCAATGTACAAAGGAGCTCACTGCAATCTCTGCCCCATCTGCTAGGACAGCCAACACAAATATAGGTCAGTATCTGTCTGCTCGCTCGGATTAGTAAGGAAATGTGTTTCACTGACTGTCACTGGTATGCACATGCACATTGGTAATGTGTTTTAAATTTGTCAATGCAAAAGCAGATCTCTTATAACAAGATACACAGATAAACATATGGGACTTTCTCTCTCTCTCTCTCTCTCTCTCTCTCTCTCTCTCTCTCGCTCTCTTTCTATTCATGTCAAGGATAAGACACTTGCCTCTGAAGTTCAGAGTCTTTTTTGATAGCTTTGATTTTTTTGGGTCAACAGAAATTGTGAAGGGTGAATAGCTAGGCTATTGCTGTGGTGGATCTCGTAGGCCTACAGCTGCAGTTCCACCGATGTAAATAAATCACTGGAACAAAAGCCCATACTGTGCTGTCTGTCTTCTCCATCCTCTTTTTATTTCATTTTGGGCAGAGGCCCAGTGGTAGTGGTGGGAACTGCAAGCAGAACACGAGCAAGAGAGGGCAAGTTGAGGACCAGTGTACAACAACACATAATCTGGATGACATTTTGTTGCTAGAAGAATGGGGGACGACAAGATAACTTCCTCCGACCATAAATAAAGTCTATATTTGCAAAACGTATGGCAGACATGGTTTTATTTCAAAAGGTCTATGGTATCCCAATAGCTCTTATGTTACGGTACGTCTTCCTGAAGAAAGTTTTGTGTTTTGACCACTAGATGGCGAAGCAAACCCTCCAGCTCTTGGTTGCTGAAGAAACTGTGCATTGAACTAAATGCAAACACAGTAAGCTATAAGACGCCTGAAGACAGAGTTGCCGGGATTTGAGCAAGGGAGGGCAGACTACCTTGCACACCGAGCCCCATGTCTTGCCGAGGTCTCACTTGTATGGGTTTTAGCACGAGGTCAATGTGTGAAATGGGGCGAGGCAACGCGGTCATTGCGCTGCTGTTCGAGTAAATTAGCACTGCCTATACGGCTAGTTAAGGCTCTGATTGACAAGTGCACAGCGCAGTGACAGCAGAGGCGCGCACACTCACCATACGGATCCACGCCTGTGAGATCTCGACCAGTGCTATTCAGGCTTGCCCAGAAAGTACAAAAAGGTGGGTCAATTTAATGTAAGTTAGACCTGCACGTAAAGAAAACATAGAGGGTAAAATATAAAAATAAAATGCACCTGGATTTTACTTGAATTTGTTGAAATACTGCATGTGATATGTTTAGTCTGAAATGTATTTGACTGAAAAGCTTAGATTAAAACTATGGTTTATCGTATGGGCTGTTACAACTAAAAGCCAAGGCTTCTTATAACTGGCAGTAAATAAAAAACACACTCAGACATTGAAGGGGAAAACTACATACAGGCACAATATATTAATTGACATACTGTATAATGTTCAAATGATATCACTGTTATCACTAGATCAGTTTGTTTTCAGTAGTTACTGCAAAACATCAGTCTTCATCTCTGAATAGGTGTGTGGAATACTCTTTCAATTTTCAAAGAAAAGTTCAGAGTTTCAAAAATAAGCTATATCTGAGACACAGATACAAGATGGAGGATGATTGTCAAAAAAAGTGTTATGAACAGACAAATCTAAATTTGAGGTGTTTGGATCACAGAGAAGACCATCTGTGAGGCGCACATCAAATGCTGGATTTGTAAAGTGGGGACATTTGTATAGAGTAAAAGTTAACATGGAAGGCTATCATTCGATTTGCCATGCCATATAACACGTCATTGGAGACAATATTCTTCAACAGGACAATGGCCCAAAGCCATGCTCTAAATTATGCTTGGCCAATTTAGACAAGAAACAGTCAGCTGTTATTCTGTCTGGATGAGTGGGGTGACATTTCTGTAGATTACCGCAACAAATTGACAACAAGAAATACTAAAAGTTTGCAAGGCTGTAAATGCTCTAAAGAGGAGAGACTTTGATGAAAGTGTGGAGACATCGCCACAGACTGCCAGGCGTGCAGGTTTGTTACCACATAGACCTGGCTTTGAGGCTGCCAGGGGACTGCTCTCTGGTGCTGCTCTCTACTCAAAGCAAAGATTGAAGCACATCGTTATTTATTTATACATTTTAAAGTGGAAATCATAGTTTCCAACCTTTTTACTACATTTTCGGTTCATTTTTAAACTTATGAGACAAAATAGGAGATGTTTATGCAAAGCGACTCATTTTCTAAGTGATTTCAAACTTCAGAATGGTAGTGTATAGAAATAGTGACTCAGCCAGCACCTTCACCTCTGTGGTTTGCCACTGCTAGTATCTGGCAGCAATTCAACTGCATGCTCAGTGACAGTAACTGTATATTTTAAAATCATTTTGAAATGCATTGAATTGAAAAGCAGAGCATCAGAGCTTCTTACCTCATGACAAAATCTCTTTCACTTTCACAAGTCTAACCACCATTTGACCAGTGGCTGCGGGCATTCATATTGTTCAATAGCAGGTGTGTTATTTTCTCTGAAGGCCAACTCTAAAGCTATTCCTCTGGTGTGGCAAATGATCTATTCGCTGCATTCGGTGTGAGCCTGTTCTGAAGGAATACCTTCTGAAAGATGACGGTAAGGGTGTCTCTGATGGATTCTGAGCTGTATTGGTTGACTTAGTATTAAATGCGAACTATCAGTCATGGCATCTTTAAAATGAATAGTGAGTGTGATAATTGAACTATCAGTCATGGCATCTTTAAAATGAATAGTCAGTGTGATAGAGTAGTGAAACCTGAATTCTGCTGAAATTAAACTCAGTTTTCACAAGGAAAGTACAAAATTAAAATCTAAGATTTTCACTGCAGTTTTCTAATAGCTAATTTCCAATACTGTAAAAACTCATTACTCACCTGTTACACAAAACAGAGAGAGAGAAAAAAAATGAAAAGTGCTGCAGTGTCAGCCACCTTAAAACTATTCACGTCTGCCTTAGTGAGATTGTAGACAAGGACACCAGGGCAGAACCTGTCATTCCAGCTCCACGGTGACAATTTAGATATTCAAATAGCCCCTGCTCACTGGAAGCTGTTTGTAATGAAGAAATGAATGGGTAATGTGTCATTAATCTCTCTCTCTCTCTCTCTCTCTCTCTTTCTCTCTCTCCGCTGTCCCTTACCACACCTATGCCAAGCACTGGGCTTTGATGTGTCCCTGCAGCCAGTGCCTGGTCCTGAAGAACAGGGGGCAGCTGTGCCATTGAAACAGGAAGGTCAAAATGCAAAACAGCTCTTTCTTTTCTGCCCACCTTACGTCTCTTCCCCACTGACTCATGAATAGAGAGAGGGTCGATGTTTTTTTAATTATTCTGTCAGCTTCAAAGAATCCTCGTCAGCCGTTCCCAATGCAGGCCTGAGCGCTAAGATAAATGTTATCCGTTCCTCCAACAATGCCCCCCCTCCCCAACCCACCCACTCCCACCTTCATGAGCTCTTCCTCTGTTGTCTGACACTGTGTCTTACCTTCCAGACAATTACAACAGATCAATATGCACAGGGCCTAGCAAGCAGAGCACAGCCAATTAACTTGCCAGACGTTAAGTAAATGCTTTTGTGAAGTAGGTTGCGTGTGAGGTGTCGTATTCTGACATCACTGAGGCCTGTTATCAAGAGCTTGGTTAATCTAATGGACTCAAACGTAGACGTCTTGTTTAAAGACGCTGCATTTGATTTCCAGACAGGCCACCGTGCTGTGGTCAAAGCTGGTGGTCAAGGCGGGCTGGGGACAAATCGAGTCAGGCAAAAATGGGTACTTTCCAGTCAGTGGCTTCTGGATGTTACATACTATTCCGTGAAGAGGGGCCTCATGTGTTTACAAACATTCTGCGCTGCTAATACACACTTCTCAGTGGTAAACTGTTACGTCATCAAGGATGCCAAAATATTAACAGCGTTAATGAATGCTGTTTCCTATTTTCTCTGTTTTACTTTGAGGCTGAGAGACCACATTTGAGCCATCCCTGGCCTTGCTTCTTTCCTGATAAACACAGAGGATTCGTATTGTTTCATAGTGACAGCAGGTGTGTGGTCTACATGGGCAGGGAGAGACAAGGTCGCAAGGATTTCAGGGGTAATAAATATTGGAGAATGAGAGTGGGGTGGGGGGTAGGGGAGAGGGGAGAGAAAAAAAAGACAACAGAGGGAAAAGAAGGAGTGCGGGAGGTGGGGCAATTCACCACATACATCAACTCCACTGAGCAGAAAATTGAAATGGAAATCTGGACCTTGAATGAGTGTAGATTCCATTGTCCCCTGGGATGGAATTTTATGATTTATGATGTCTTTCAGGGGCGGAGAGGCCTGCTCACCTTCTCACACATCGCCACGGCGACTGGTCAGGTGGACTCCACGGAGAGGTTTTTTTTTTCAGCAGATACCAGCTTTCTGTGTTTCAAAGAGTCTTCTGAGAAATGGTCATCACCGGGATGCTCGTGTTGTGGGGGGAGTGATTTGAGTTGAAACAGAGTTAGACAGTAGACATTGCCAAAGACCAATTTAAAGGGTTATGAAAAAAATAAGTGAAATCTGAAACACCACTAGAAGTCTTTGAAATAAGTCTTTTCAATGTGAAGGCGGAGTAGGAGAATATTTTCAGCTGTAATTAAAGCAAACCATAGTTGCTCCACAAGCATAGAAGTAAAAAACACTGCACCTTAGGACTTACAAAAAAATGTCGTTTAGACTAAATTTAATTTTGATCTAGGGAAATTTCTGACTGAAATAAATGTGAATTTGAGAAATCACACTTCATGTATAAATCACAAATAATGCATGTATGATGAAATGAATGAAGATGAAATGTATGCATCTCAATGAATGATTTAAAACCCCAACCTTCAATTTAGTTCGTTAACAGAGGAAAAAGTTTGGAAGAGGACCTGAAGTTACCAAAGGCATTTGACTGCATGACGAAATGGCGAATGATTACTGTCAATTGCACTAATATCTTGGACAAGTCTGTTTAAACTTGCATTGGGATATACATTACAAATATTATAAATAAAAAAAATGAACTGTCAGCATAATGCAACATAATATATTCCCAAAACCTCCTTAAATCAGAATCAGAATCAGAATCAGAATGGGATTTATTGCCAAGTAGGTTTACACCTACTTGGAATTTTTTCTGGTGTGAAGGTGCATACAGTAAACATAAAACATAAAAACATAGAAACACAATAAGTACTACATATAACATAAAATCACAAATAAGTACTACACATAAGAAAAGTACTACACATGAGAACCAAAAAACACAATATATACGATACAAATATATAAACAATGAATATAAAAAAAGTAAAGTGGAAAGTAGAGTGCAAAAAGCAAAACAGGAGTGCAATGTGGATGAGCAATGTGCAATGTAAATGTAACACAGACTTAGGGTGTGGGGGTGGGATAAGAGTCCAGGTCAGGTGGGGGTCCCGGGCCTTGTTAATAAGGCCAACTGCGGCCGGGAAGAAGCTGGTTTTGTGGCGTGAGGTTTTGGTCCTGATGGACCGCATCCTCCTGCCGGAGGGAAGAACCTCAAAGAGTTTGTGACCCGGGTGGGAGGGATCGGCCACAATCTTACCTGCCCGCCTCAGGGTCCTAGAGGCGAACAGGTCCTGAAGAGATGGAAGATTGCAGCCAATCACCTTCTCGGCAGAACGGATGATACGCTGCAGTCTGCCTTTGTCATTGGCAGTGGCAGCAGCGTACCAGACGGTGATGGAGGAGGTGAGGATGGACTCGATGATGCAGGTGTAGAAGTGCACCATCATTGCCTTTGGCAGGTTGAACTTCTTCAGCTGCCGCAGGAAGTAAATCCTCTGTTGAGCTCTTTTGGTGAGGGAGCTGATGTTCAGCTCCCACTTGAGGTCCTGGGAGATGATGGTGCCCAGAAAGCGGAAGGACTCCGCAGTGTCGACTGGGGAGTCTCTCAGGGTGATGGGGGTGGGTGGGGCTAAAACCAGTATAAATTCAAAGGTTCTGTACATTTTGTCTACAGTATATGGCTTGGCACACATAATAATGTGAACATGTGCTCACAAGGCGTAGAAGAGTCCGCCTGTATGAAATGTAGGTCATATTTCGGTCAGCAGAATAGTTACCTTTAAACAGCGCAGGGGAGGTTGCCATTACATAGTCCATCAGCAGAATGATAAAAGATAGTTAGTAGCTAGTACAAATATACAAGGCAGAAACATCAGTTTGATTGAAGTTACCAAGCCTTAAACCTTATCTACAACAATTGCTGCCATGATTGTGTGTGTGTGTATGTACATACACACTATACACAGTACAAGGTACTTAAACTGCAATAAACTGCATTCTGTTTTTCGCTCACCCTCTGTCATATGCGGTGTCATTTTGTGGTTTCCAGCTAATTGCCATTCATGAAGAGTAACATTCTGTAAACCATTACTATGAAAGCCTTTTCTTTTCAGTTATCATCGTTTAAGGTGTCATATGAGTTACTGCATGTAAACATGTGGACGTCAGAAGAACAAATCAGTGGGATATTCTTTGGGGTACCACAGCTTCTCTTTCAGCTCAGACACTGACACTGGTAAAAAATGAACAAACTGATATATAGCCTTACTCAGTCATCTACATACCCACCTTGGATGTTGCCCAGTGGAGATCTGTTCCTATACCATTATGGTGACCCCAGAATAGTGTAGTAACCCAGAATAAAACAGAAAAGTGTGCAGTCATTGTGGAATATCTTTGGTAGAACTCTTTCCCCGGTCTGCTGCTGGATGGTGTCGAGGCTACAGGTCCCATAGAGAGACCCAGTCACCAGGGCGCTGCAGTATTTAGCAGCCCAGAGTCAGCACAGGTCTGCTCATGTCAAGGGGATGATGGACGAGCATAGGGAGCCACCATTCCCCTCCCATACCCACTGCACCCAGAGAGGAGGTGAGGGCAATGGCTCTCCTCATAGCACGCTCACACTGATAGAAGAGAAGGAGAGGGATGGAGACGCACTACTCCATTCCTTCTCTCCGTCTCCTCTCTCCCATCAAATGTTTTTTACCTGGACAGATGCTCGGGAACTGTGCTAAAGTGAGTTCCTAAGTTTAAGGAAGACTTTTTCACCTTGAGTTTCATATAAGCTGTAATCACATAGACCGGTTTTTAAGGAGAAAAGGGAAACGCAATGGAGAGATGGAGATAGACACTATATAATGGATGCCTGCAATATGGTGCTGCCTGTGTCTGCAGTCTGTCCCCTAGGATTTGCTGTGGGATGAAATGTCCCACCTTCTTGGGGCATGGAAGTGATGAGAGTTGATTAAGGGAACAGCCTCCTAGTCTTTCTCCTCTCCCCATATGCCAAAGGAACTGGCAGCAGTGCCTCCTGCTCCAGTCAGCCCAGTGACTGAGACAAGTCACCCTGCCACCCTCCAGGGACAAAACATGGCAAACACGCTCTCATCGCAGCTCTCGTGATGGAGCACCGCAGAGAGGCAAGCAGGAGGCGCGTAGTGGGTGGTGGATATTAGCCCATATGACATGCCATCATGCCCTGTGATCCGGCCCATTATCATTATGTTAATTGGCTGGAGCAGTCGCTTGTGTTGGCATATCCAGCCATGTCTCAGCAGACATACGTCCATGCTAGAGTTCAAAACTTCTCCATGAGGCAAGGGGGATGTTCTGGAACTAGAAAACCATACTTTTTTTATTAACCTGTGCCCTAGAGCCTTTTGAATAATCAGTATTGAAGCCATTACTCATTACAAGTTAATATGGCGGTGTGCGTTTAAAAAAAAAAGAGGATCAATCTACACTCTAACTTAAATGTATTT
Organism: Clupea harengus; assembly: GCF_900700415.2. Classification (NCBI taxonomy): domain Eukaryota; kingdom Metazoa; phylum Chordata; class Actinopteri; order Clupeiformes; family Clupeidae; genus Clupea; species Clupea harengus. The sequence continues at coordinate 29,239,913 of NC_045153.1, forward strand.
TTTATTATACTTGGGCTGAAATATGGATAGCCAAGTTAATCGGGATGCTGGAGACAGACACACATGCACAGGCAGATAATTGTGTGTGTGTGTGTGTGTGTGTGTTTCCATCTAACGTGTGCCATCGCGGAGGTTGAAAAGAGAGTGAGGCGACGGCAGAGAGGAGTGGAGAGGGTTGGAGACAGGAGGGGATGCTGGTGCCTTCCACTGATGAGCTGAAAAGTTCTGCTCCTCTGTGGTGCTGCAAAACTTCTCCCACCCACTCACTTCTCCAGAGCACTCTCTCTGTCTGCGCCTCCTCTGAGGGGCCGTGTGAATAATTCCCTCTCTAGTCGTGATGAAGGGGAAGGAGGAGAGATTGGGGGGAGCAGGGAGAAAGGGAGGAGAGAGGGAGAAGGAGAAAGAGTGCCTAAAAAGAAGGGAGGATCTAAATTATGCATCATCAACACATGGAGTGGAACATCACATGCTTAAAGGGAGGCAGCCTCTGTCAGCATTAGAGAGAGAAAGGGAGGCTGACTCGGAGATCCACAGGCTCCGACACACCAGTGCATTAATGCATTATTGATCTGCAGCACAAGCACTCCCACACAACTGAATCATGAGCCTGGGGAAAAAAAAAGGCCACTGGGGTGGCACCATTAGGAGATGTTCCACAGGACTTAGAGAAGCAAATACTGCATGCACATCTGTCAACAGGTCCCTTTGGGCTGCATGACAAGGTCCCATGCCACAAAACTAGCAGTGAGGCCCTTCCTCTTTTGAGGACGTACCATCTCTACTGAAAGAAACCCCCAACCTTTGAGAAGCACTTCCTTCCAGAATGCACAGGTCACCACTCCTCTGATGTTACTCTGGGTATATACGGCTGTATCAGTGGTTTATTGCGTATTGTGAGATGCTGTATATGTGGCGCTCCAGAGTTTACAGAAGGGGATGAGGCTGGAGGAGGCATCAGCAGGGGAATGGGGAATGGTTGTGATGAATAAGCAACTCTGGGATGAGTTTGAATTTAAAAGTTCCACCTCTGCAGAAAAGCTTAACTACAGATACCGCCCAGTATCCTCCACTGGGCGCAAGAGTAGGTAACATTCCCAGAGGTGGTTATTATTAGCAATAATTTACATGCTGGATCATGTTTTTTGTGTGTCTTCACTTACTGCAATCCTGCAAACCCTAGTGAGGAGACTAGGCACTCTCTAATGATAGGAGAATTATATATGAGACACAACAGCTGACAGAAAAGCCTGTGCTTGGGAGATGACAAGCTAAGGTAAATATGTACACCTATGTGTTGAAACATAAAAGCAATTTCACAGACATGGGGAAAGTTTCTTTCTCTTGTACAAAGTACAGAAATAATGACACACATATACAAATATAAACTAAGATCTCATTTATTTCTTTTTGTTCATTTGTATATATATAGATCTATTTTCCCATTTTCTACATACAAGTCCTTTAAAAGTATGTTGTCATGCTGGGTGCAGCTTCAGTGTGGGAGATCATGCAGGTGGCCCATTTTGTGAACACTACAGAGGACGGAGAGAGAGAGAGAGAGAGAGAGAGAGAGAGAGAGAGAGAGAGAGAGAGAGAGAGAGAGAGAGTTGGGGGAGGAGAGATAGAGGGGAGGAAAGGGCAGAAACAGAGTGAGAGAAGGGAAGGAGAGTTAGACACAGAGAGAGAGAGAGAGAGAGAGAGAGAGAGAGAGAGAGAGAGAGAGAGAGAGAGAGAGGACAGAGTGTGTTGACCCAGTGCTGAAACTAGATCATGACCACGTCCCACAGTACAGTTACTAAATCACAACATGGCCAGAAGGACTGGCGGGACCAGGACAAGATCACTAAGACACCAGTCTGGACTCTTGGCTGGAAAGTAGCTCTGCACCAGAAGAAGAAGAAGAAGAAGAAGAAAAATAACAAAATAACTCTTTGTTTTACAAGTTCCACGTCACATAGCACGTGGTCTGTAGTCATGACATCATCCATTGACATCTTGTGCAGTCAAAGAAAATGACCGAAGCAAGCGAGCGCTGGAAATGTGGCTCACCGACGATCAGCCGTTTCATGGAATGAGCAAACGGTAATGGGAGGAGAGCATTCAAAACAAAACAGACAAAAACAAAAAAAAAATACAACAAGAGGCTGTTCTGAAATGGCTTCACGATAGGGGGGGTGGAATATCACTAATGTAGAAGGGAAAGCGCCTGTTTGCTGAGCCACGCCTCTGGTTTGGTGGGACGACCTCGTCCTTCATCATCTCAGGATGGAGTGGAGCCGGACAGGAGAAAGGTGAGGACGAGCCACCCCCCACCCCCCCCCCCCCGCAGAACCTTCTGGCCCTCATAGTGCTGCAGCAACCCAGCATGCTCATCCATCACTGGGCCCGCAGCGGCCGGAGAGCGCAGAGCCCCGTGGGGTCAGAAGCACAAGGGCATGGCCACCAGCAGCCATTAGAGCGGGATGTGCACACTTAAACAGCATGCAGCATCGCTTCCTGGAGAGCATTTCCTTTCTTTGGGGAAGGAGGCATTTTAGGGGTCGTTCGAAAACAAAACGAAACCTGGGGTTTAAATCACCGCAGTTTTGTTCATCCAAGAGGTGGTCAAAACAAACCAGATGAGTTTAAATTTGACAGGGTCATGTTGATATCACAGGGAGCCTGTTTTTATACTGTACCACTGATTACAATATATGCAGAATATTCATCAAGACAATTTCAGCTAGGCTCACAATATTTACAAGTGTAAATCGACAGGTTCAGAAATACTGAAGCAGAACAATAGACTTTGAAGCTGGAATTGGATGGAGTTCATTTGTACAAATTAAAATACATGTGAATGCACATACAAAAAGTTAATGACAACATACGGTTATACAAACCTGTCAATCATTACATCGGTAACCCATGATCTTAAAAAATAACTCTCTCATTTCCTTTAGCGCACACAGACAAAGCACTCCCCCTGCATGGAAAAAAAAAAAATTATGACATCATCTTTGGTGAAGATTCCACAGCGATCTCCAATGTCCTGTTGCCATGACGTCTCCATAGAGATTCTATTGGGCTCAGCAGCAGGTGCACCCAGATGGACCCACGCACACACAAAACGCTCACACGCACACACCATCAAGACAGCGCATGGCTCAGTCCATTCTTGCATGCAACATACTAGTTTTGTACCAAAATATCAAGTCATATCTATCCAATTGTTTTCAGTCAAATAAAAAATATATTAAAAGAAATGGTCAAATTATATCACTCAATGCCATCAGTTAACCATCAGTGAGATGTGGATGTTAACGGATTGGCACCGACTACGGCTATGGAACTTGAACTATAGTTAGTGCATTAACGTTATGGAATTAGATTCCGTACGAATAGTTTGAATATGATCGGTCCGGAATGTTTTTTTCCCATGTGTATCTACTGTTGCCACTGATAAATATTCCGTCGATTCCTTTCCGTATGGTTTATTTCCACTCCGTAGCATTAGGGAACATGGTGTAGAGGACCGGAAGAACGGTTGCCTCCACCGCTGTGGTGTATCCTAGTGCAGCGCTGAGTTGACGTAGGGGGTAATAGGGGACTGCTCCCTACGGGACGCGCCTCACAGAGCCCAATGGCCCCATGTCGGCAAACCTCCATGATGTTGCTTAGTCAGGGTAAGCCGTATGTTTAGTCAGTAATTTTGTGGCAACATAAATGATTTAAAGTTAAAACAAAAAGTGTTGTGTACGTGTTTTGACCGAAGCAGGCGTACTGGGAATCAAGCCCATTCACTGTACATATTCATATTCACTGTACCAACTTGGGCATGAATCATGAGAGGGGCGTGGACTATTAATGAACTATTGACATGGATTCGTAGCAATAGTGCCTTTTTAACGGAATCGCATACTCTGAGCACGATGGATGGAGATGGTTTCACAAGTGTCTGTGCACTTATTTGACCCATCTAGACGTTCAAATACACACAACAGAGGAAGAAGAGATGAGCCTGCCTGCGCAGAGGAATGCTGGCATTAAATTCCTTTTAAAGGAAATCTTCAAAAGCAAGCCATATTTTTTTTTTGTTGAATTAAATAACTCCCTCCCCCCCTTTCCCACCCTAACCTTAAAACTGTTCCCATGCAAAGAGATGGCTTTAGTCAACGAGAAACATGCAACTTACAAACTCACACAATTATCTGAGAAGGGATTCTCTTCTCCACACACTGGAATGCCCTGTCCTCAAGCTTGCCATGTGTTAAATGACAAACAAATGTCTACAACGTAGGAAAATACACACAATATGTTGGCAGGGGAGCCTATTTAAGGAAGATCTCTTATTAAAAAAAGAAAGAAAAAGAAACTGTTTCGTGCAGCTAAAAGGAAGTTCATAGCTTTGTGTCAACAAAAGTAGACACTTGCTGTGTTTTAATCTAGAAATGATTTCATTTTTGTCCATTTACATGATGCTATAAGAAACCTCCCAAACAAGGGAGTGAGCAATGCCTAAAAGGAAAAAGCAGCGCCAGAATACAGTATCAACATGCATCTGCAAGAGTTTTGGAGCTGAAAGCACTGCGAAACATTTTTCCTATTTTCCTTTCTTTTTTTTTTTTTTAAACGAGAGCAATGCACTTTCGGGTTGCATCTGTTTTGGACACAGTGAAAACAAATACACACTGGATTTCAAAACTTTTGAAGTCACCCTTTTCTCGCATGTCAGTCACGACATGTCAATCAATCAAATGAGAAAAAAATCGTTTTTTCAGACCGATTTGTCTTAAAGGGAAGAATTGACCTCTGAGTTTCCCCTTACCTCTCCCACTTAACATCAAATGAACACAAATGACCAAATCACGCAAACGACAACAAAAGTGTTCACCAGATCTCAAAGCTACGCTACCCAGGTCACCTGCTCAGAAACAGTTAGAGACGGAGGGAGGGGATAGAACGCATGGGGTAATGTCTTTTGTTCTGTAAAAAGAAAAAAAAAAAAGGAAAACATGCTGTAAGAAACTCTTCAAATCTGTAAGCATAGAAAATTACCCAGGTGACAGCAGTATGAGAATTGGACATAATGAGGTTGTTTTTTTTTTTTCCTGTTTGTCTTCATTGTGAACCTGATGTGACTAGAAGAGAAGGCTGGAACATGGATACAACACCAATCAGCTCAGCCTCAGCTGCCCATAGCCATGGGTTCAGGCTGACCCAGTTCTTGTGACGGGGCGCACGGTTGGCACCAGTGTGTTTTCTTGGTCGTTTCTGCTCCTCTCCTCTGCTCTGCTTCTCGTGTTGTTTTCTTCTGTCTTTTTGCTGTTTGTTTCACAATATTAACATCTCAAAGTATAAAATAACAAATCTAAAACAATAACACAGACACAGTTGCCCCAAGGCAGGGCCTTGATTCCAGTTGTACATGAACTCCCTGTTGAATGTCATTCATTTAAAACCTAAATCATCTGTTCTTTTAAATAAAAATCTCTGGTTTCTACCGACATCATAGATTTAAAAATAAAAAAGGGTTCGGGGGAGGGGTGGAGGACATTACTGACGTGAAGGGTGAGAAGTGATACGGACGGTTGGTTGTGGTCGGGTGGGACACGTACACGCGAGTAGTCACACGCACTTGCACACACAAAACGTAGAGACACACATCAAGCAAAGTCTCGACAGCTGGTTGCATTCAGGTCTCTTCCCCGCTCCCCTGCTGAAGCTCAGGAGTTGAGGGCGAATTGGTCCTGTTCGCTGGGCTTTTTCACCCAGGCCCCCAGCCCCGCTTTGTGGAAGGCTTTGATGAGCGCCTGCTTGGCTGCGTGGTACTCCTCGGCAGCCTGCTTGGCTTCGTGGTACGAGCTGGGCTTGGACACTGTGATCCGCAGCGTTGACGTCAGCTGGAAAGAGGAACAGTGTTTTGGTTAGACGTCGGCAGCGTGGCAAAATGCAGGACTGCTCTATGCGTGACTTGAATGAGCAGAGGTTTCGGCAACAATACCCATTCACATTACATTCCTTTTATCTCTATGGATTGCGCTGGACAGCTTACTGAAGAGCGTTTCTCTGTCTACAAGAAGTACGACACCAAATCTAAAGTGCTTTTTGATTTTACCAGGAAAAAAAATCTCTTCAACCTCCCTAATGTTTTTTGCATCATTCTATGAGAGTTTTTCCTACTCTAGCCTTAAAGTAACAGTATGTAGCAATTGTACTTTAGAGTTAGGGTTAGGATTAGCAATTCTACCTTAAAATAACAGCTTCAAAAAATTGGGACGCTACAATGACTTTTAATATGGAGAATGGCCTCTGTGTCATTGCCATACCAGGGTCCGTAGGCATATTACTCTGCTATGTAAGTTTCTGGAAGCCGCCCGAGTACTACTCTCTGCCGGACTAGTAAGTAAGCTTGCTTTGTCTTGTGTTGCACTTGCTTGATGTTTGACTGTGTTAGGAAAGTTGTTGACTCACTAGTTTGTCATAGTGTCAAAGTAAGCAGATTTCAACAGGTTTCGCTAGGTTTAGTCGCTAGTATCTCCTTAGCGATTAGCAATTCCTCCGTTGTGCTGTCTTAAGGGTTGAAATGCATCTCTGTGAATGAGAGTTTGTCCTACTCTAGTTTTAAGGGTTGAAATGCACCTCTGTGACTACCTTGCTATAGAGCCTCATCCAGCGGCTGTAGAGGGCGTGCTTGCACAGGCGCGAGGGCCGGCCCATGTCATCCTTCCCTGTGGTGGCGTTGATCACCTCTAACGCCTGGTCCCCCACCGTCCAGTTCACGCTGAAGTTGGGCGCCTTCCCCGGCTGCCGAGCTTCTGCATTGCTGATGCCTGATTGGACACGGAGCAAAACACCGAGCACAGGGTTACGAAATACAGAAACTCAAGAGGCTGATCCACTCTACCAATGACCCAATTCTGATAGTCCTTCCTTAGAAAACTCAAAATCAGCCACTTTTTTCATGACGATTTTGGATGGATGAAAGGACAAGTAAATAAATATGCACCAACCATTTGGAAAATTGCTTGAGTGCTTAATTGTGACAGTGATGAGTTTAAATTGCACTTTACTCCGGGCAAAAAAGGGAAGGAAAAAAAAAGAAAATTGTGGCCATAAATCATGCTTAGATAACTCTTAAAGTAGCGAGGTGGGCTTTAAAAGTTTGGTGTCTGGAGTGGCCCACTCCCGCACTGTGCTGGAGCATATTAGAGTCGTGAGCCATTAGGTCTGAGGATTATGATTTAGGAGGCAGAGTGGCAAGTGGCCATGTAAGCCCCACTAAAAACCTCTAAAGCGGAAAAGGTTAATTGCTCTCTCCATTATCCCTTTAGCTAAAGCTGAGAAAGAGCAGGGATCAGGAGTGGAAAAGGGGGGAAAAGACTAGAAACGACTGTATTATGTAACAACAACAAATGTCTCCTGGAAACAAGGTGGCAAGTAATGTGATGACTTTATTTACTCTCATTTAAAGCAACTGGATGAACAGACTGTGGAGTACTCGTGGTACAAGTGCATATCAAAGTAATATTACCAGGCCAAAGCAAGAGAAAATGTCATATAAGGCAAATCATATTAAAATGTGAGTTATGTTAAAAACGTATTCTCCATGTTCTCCCTGGAAAGTGACGCAAGCGAGTGCAATGGGAGAACGCAGAGTAAACACAGGAGTCTGATTAGGACTAAGAACAGATGTTCCTCCAACAAAAGAGACCAAACTAAATTATTCTCCCAGATGTTCAGAAGATATATCAGATAAAAAGAAATATTAAAGATGTTGGTGGGCGGGGGGGGGGGCAGAGAGTGACTCAACCTTCTCTCAAAAACGGAATAGTGCACGACGCCTCCATGTTCGCTCACTGAACTATCCTAACCTTTCAAGAGAAGGCTGTCAATTCATAACCTCTGAAAACGAGGGAACGGTCCTATAGCTCTTCGGGTAACTGAAAAAAAGTAGACATTTGTTTCTAGAATATTCTGTGGCGGGTGTGTGACGCAGTGTGGGCACAGAGGGACTCACCACTGAGGAGAGGCCTGTTGAGGGTGAACTGCTGCGGCAGGTCCTCGATGTCGGCGATGCGCTGGTACATGGCACGGGACAGGTGGTCGGCGTGGTACAGGCTGCCCAGGATGATGCTGGAGAAGTAGATGGGCTCGGTGAAGTAGCCCATGAGCGAGCCCTGGATCCCCACCACGTTCCACCTGCAGGGAGGCCAGTCAGGCAGGAGACACATTTGGCCGTCAGAACCTGAGCAGCTCGACACACACAGATGCATGCTTGACGCATCGCTGTGTAGTCTTGTTTTTTCTGTGCTGGCTGCTTTGAACGAATGCAAACAGACAGACTTTTTTTATTTGTTTACTTCTTATTTTTTTTTTTTTTTCTCGTACAAAAGTCAATCATTCAAGTTATTTTTTTTTATATATATATTTTTTCACTGTTTTTCTTGACGAGATGGTTTTGAAGTGGGTGAAACTCTGAGACAATTTGGAGACAACAATGATGAAATCACACTTAAAACAACCTCAATCTAGCTCGGAGCATAGGTGTGAGGTGAAGTGAGACAGTGTGGAATTGCGACATGGGTTCTTGTCAGTATAACGAGCATGAACCAATAAACCAGCCCTGATGGCCAAGGGGCTTGATCCTACATGCTTGAGCGGAGGGGGGGGAGGGGGTAGGGGAAAGACCGAAAAATAGGACTTGTTTCATTAGCCGAGTTTTTCTGAGCTCCTGTCCAATTTCGGTCTTTACAAAATCCCAGACGTGCCCCAGCAGGGCTCTGAGTTTCTAGGTTGCACAATCAAAGGTCTAATCAAGACCCTCTAAACGCCAGAACTGCCGCCGCCCCCCCCCCCCCCCCCCCCCCCCCCCCCCCCTCATCTCACCCCAGCTGACACCTGCTGGAGTGCACGGGGACCAAAGAGCTCAAGTGATTGGTGCCGTTCTCCAGGGTCCGGCCAATCATGCTCTCTTAACAACCTGCTGCCTCACGTCGGAGCCACGGAGATTGCTAATGAGAGTGAGTTTTTCATTAGGCCCGGCAAAGTGGGGGCTCCCTTTATGAGTGCCATGTGTAGTCACTTGCTGTGGGCCATAAGAAGGGGGGGGGGGGGGGGGGGGAGTGAATTATAAAACTGGATCAAGCTGATCATGACTTAACTTCTGAAAAAGCTGGCGGAGTGATTAATAATTCAATGAGAATCTGGGGAGCCGTGGGAGGACTGGATGGCTGTTTTCCCTAACTAGAGGACACATTTACGCGGCAGGGCAGCTCTCTAACTGGGCTGCACCCTCCCTGTGTGGCCCCCATCTCAAGGCTCAGTGTGCCCTGGAGACGACATGATGGGAGCAGCCCTTTACTTTCTTACTCGTGTCAGATGGGCGAGAGGATCAGACCAGACAGGATGTCAGAGCGAATGTGTGTGTGTGTGTGTGTGTTGGTGTGTGTGTGTGTTGGGGTGTGTGTGTGTGTGTGTGTGTGTGTGTGTGTGTGTGTGTGTGTGTGTGTGTGTGTGTGTGTGTGTGTGTGTGTGGTGGTAGTGCCTCGGCGTCCGCGTGGCCCCAGTTGTTGGCCGTGAACGCCGGAGCTAGTGCCAGCTGTCAGCACCTGAGTGATGCGCTCCCCTTGAGCCGGAGCTATAAACCGGGTCCGGGCTGAAGGGGTGGGGGGGGAGAGGGGGGTTGTTATGGATGCTGAGGCGGAGGGGGTCGAACCACAGCCAAACCAGAGCCGCAAGAGCCGCCTGAGCAGAAAATCTATTAAAGTCTTCCTGGCGGCTCAACCAGATGTGGAAATGATTGGGTGTCTCACTGCAACGACGGAGCATATTATCTCGCATCGGATGGAAATGGGGCATGAAAATAGAAGATTATCTATGAAACAATAAAATCTTCTAAATGCTGCACATTTAGAATGAAATGCAGCCGCATGGCTGAGGAAAATCAGACATCAATAAACAAGATTAATATATAGTGAGTAATAGAAAAAGCATGGGTCACTGCTTGGGAACCGTTCATCATTGGCAAAGCCTGTCCTGATTAACATGGCGAGTCGCCAATGAAACACGGGAGAAATCTGCTTTTTCCCCGCCCGTCTCTGGTTTAATCACCGTTCGCCTCCTGTCAGCCAGGCAGGGAAGGTGACGCTGAGTGATGGGTAGAGGCTGCGGTGGAGGTGCTGGTGAAGGTGGGGGCGGCCGAGGGGGTAAATAGATAAACAGGAGGCTGGTGTCAACCGGCGACATTCTCTCATTAGCACTGACAGAGCCCCCTTTTGCTCCCCCCCACCCCCACCACCCCCACCCTGGCTCACACAAACACTGGCCCTCGCCTCTCCACCCCAGCTGGCTGACACCTCCTTATCTCTAGCTCTGGAGCTGTCGCTGTGCAGGGGCGGATGGCGCGACTGCTCCGAGAGTAATGGAACATGCTGGTTAGCGCCGCCGCCGCCGCCATCTCCCCCCGCCTGCCTGAGCCGGGCTGAGCCGAGCTGGGCTATCAGTGACAGGTCTCCTCTGGATGCCGTGCTAAGCTCTGGATGAATGCAGTCTGCTGAGAGCACAGAGCTTTGGGGCTGACATCTCTAGCTGAATAGCAGCTCTCTCTGGGTTTTGACTTGAGTTCTACTAGTTTTGGGGAATGTGCCCTGGAAATCACCCATCCCATTCAGCACACGATTTATCTGTCTGGTATTGTATTTTGGTGAGAAAACGTACTACACCAAGACTTCCCAATATTTATCAAACCATGTTGCGACTTTACTGGTGTTGTAAATTCCCATGAAACGAGGTTGGAAGAGTCCTCAGAGGGAGAGCACAGGGGTGAGGTTGAGTGAAGGGAGCGCTGGCAGCAGTGTGTGGGCGCTTACCTAGCGATCTTATCGCTGCAGGACATGGTGAGCAGCCTCTCGCCCTGCAGGACGCCGTCCCACGTCTGGATGGTGTTGCTGGTGCGCACGGGGATGGTGCCCTCTCCTGACTCGATCTTGGTCCGCAGCTGCCCCCTGGCCTTGCGGTTGGGATGCCGGTCTCCTTGGTCTGGGGATGAGAGAGAGAGAGAGAGAAAGAAAGAAAGGGAGAGAGAGAGAGAGAGAGAAAGAAAGAGAGAGAAAGAAAGGAAGGGAGAGAGAGAGAAAGAAAGAAAGAAAGAAAGAAAGAAAGAAAGAGAGAGAGAGAGAGAGAGAGAGAGAGAGAGAGAGAGAGAGAGAGAGAGAGAGTTAGCTCAACTGGGCTTTGGGTTCTAAGGGGCTCCGGAAGCTTGAAATATGAGCCTCAGAGCATTTTCACAATTCCTAGGGATTCACAGGCCAGTGGGCTCCATCAATCTTAAGACGAATGGACGGCACAAACTCGTGTGGCTCTGTGATGGACAATCCCAGCAGAAGTGTGGCTCCGTATGATGGAATTGACCAGCGCTATAAATGACTCAAATATGACACGCGACCGGTGGTAATCAACAACACAGAAATGAGACTAAGCCAGCTAGCTAATTAAAACGATGTGGAGACTTTGTTTGTTACAAGCAGTCAAACATCTCAATGAAGGCTTAATTAAGTTTGAATTTTTTTCCCCCCCTTGCTGCATGAATGAAACGGCTTGTCAGACAGTCAAATGGAACGTGAAAGGCTCAACTGGAGCTCTGTTTGGGATGTTACTCCAGAGGTTGCCATCACAGCTGTTGTTTTGTGCAAAGCCTACAGTGCAGGATTATTCCATGCAGGTCAATCATCCAAGAGGGTTTATTAGAGACACTACTCTACAGCATGCAAGACTAGTCAATAAGGACCACGTGCTGCGTCCGTGAATGGGTCGTAGTTGAGTGTAGCATTACGTGGTCATGTGCCTGAAAATACTGTTTACATTCTAGTAGCCTGTTGTGTGTGGGCTCAGAGCACGATAAAATCAGACGTGTGAAAGAAGTCTGATATGGGCACAGTGACTGCTGGGGCTAATGCTGAATAGTGCTCTGGATGGGTCATGTCCACCTACCCTCGACCGCTGCCTCGTGCGGGGAGAAGATGCGGGCATCTCCACAGGGCGAGGTGCTGATGTAGAGGTGGAATTGCACGTTGTCCTTCAGCCTGTAGCCGTGCTTCTCGCACTGCGTGAAGATGGACTTCTGCTGGTCCTCTTTGCTGGCACTGGGGAAAAACAAAGTTCCAACAATCAAAACAAGGTTGAATCACGCTAACAACCAGATGGAAAAAGTGGAGCTCTTTCAACACAACTCATTTGCAACAACTAGTATGTAACACAACAGAGGATATCCACACACGGCTTCAGAGGCCCCCTACCAGAGGAAGAACTCCAGCTGCGTGTAAAGGTAGCGGATGAGCGAACGGCGGGAGATGATCTCAGCGTGGCAGTCATTAAGCGCCAGGCCACGGTCGCTCATGTACTCGCCGTTTATACACTTGGTCCCCGTCGAGACGCAGATCACCTGGGCCTCTTTCACATCAGTGCCTGGGAGTGACAGTGGAGGAGAAGGGAGCGGGAGAGATTTCGTTAAGCTTCGAGATCTCCCACACATTAATCACAACACTCGCCACATTAACCGTTAATGCCGTTACTTGAAAAAGAAACGGTACGCATCACTGGCTTCTCTTGCGAGTGATTTCCGCGCACGCATTAGGTGAGGCAGCAAAGCGTACCTGTTGTCATGACAACCCCCGCCAGGACTTTCCGCCGCGCGTGGGGCGATGTGAAGTTGTCCGTCAGCTCGCTGAACTTGTCCACCACCAGACGGGAGACTGCGTCGGCTAGAACCTGAGACGCCACACAGTCATGAAATACATCCAGCTGAGCAAAACCAAGCTACATTAACCTTCTCTTCCAGAACTAATGCTGAGAGTGGACACATGCTGCAAAACAATACCAACACAGACAAGGACACACTGTCTTCCTAGAAAGTTCACCAGAAAGTTGGCATTCCAGGGATATAATGGTATATATTTGACTTTTTGCTTTAAAATGAAATACATTTAATGAGCACAGTGAAAACAATGCCTATAGCAGACATAAAAATGTCATTTTGGGAGAAAAAGAAGCACTGAAAAACACCCTCAAGTGAAAACCTTTTTCTTTTCCTTGACAGTGCGCTTAACTTTCACTCTTTTCCATTCATTGCTAATATGGCAGAAAAATGATTATACCCAAAGAAACGTCAATGGCTGAGTGGGTGCAAATTAAAGAGATTAGTCCAGTATGACTTCCAGAGTACTTGAGAATCCTTTGCACTAATAATTTGACTCCTGAATGCAGGACTGGTGATGGGTTGTCACAGAAATGTCGGTATTAGTCCCTTAGAGACGATACGCCGGAAAAAATCTTCTGGAAAAAAACAGGACAGCAGCTCAGGGGCATTTCACACAGGCAGTGAAACACTAAGCATTCTATCACTCCAGATTTCCATGCTTTTCTAATTAGTGAGAACGCCATTGAGGGCACCTCTGAGCACAGTCGAAGGTAAATTAAATAAATATTAAGAGAGAGAGAATGAATTGGTCAATTAGGGGCTGCCACGTCTTCCGTGGGAGAAGCCAAGAGAAGCGGGCAAATCAGTGACAGGCGGAGGGGCTGGTGTTAGTGGTGGCAGTATGGACGAAAGCAATCCTCGCAAAAGAAAGATAAAGAGGGAAATGGAAGACACAATGCTCTCTCACTTTTTGACGGACCGCTGTAGCGGCAGTCTGGCATCGGCTGCTTTGCCTTGAAGTCTAGACCCACTGGAACAATCAATTCAGTGATGACACTTTATATAAGGCAATCTCCATTCTTCTCACTCCCCTACTGCCCAGCCCTCAAACATTTCCCCCCTGCCTTCCACTGAAACAAATTTGTTCCTGTTATCTGACCGTGGATAAAGCTTTATTGGCAGTATGTTATGCAAACAGGAATCAGATCATGACGCGTGTCAGATTAAACAGTGCTCGATTTTAACTGGACCTGTCATGCCGAGAGAGAGAGAGAGAGAGAGAGAGAGAGAGAGAGAGAGAGAGACAGAGAGAGAGAGGGAGAAAGAGAGAGAGGGAGAGAAAGAGAGAGAAAGAGAGAGAGAAAGGGGGAGAGAGAGAGAGAGAGATAGAGAGAGAGAGAGAGACCTTCCAGACAAAAGAATCCACTGGCATGAACCAGCTGCAGACTGGACAGGTCAGTGTATATTGTCTTGTTTTAACATGGGAGAGGCAGAGATGTTAATTTAGATTGCAGTATTCTGGCGGCCGTGGTTTATCAGGACTGAGGGGATTAGAGGCTAGGATTAGGAGATACGTTCACAGATGTCTCCTTCAGAAAAAAAGTGGCAGAATTCACTGATCTGCAAAATGGCTCTGTTTCATCCACTTCAAAGCCTGGCCCAACTTAATATCAATCCATCTTCATTTTCAATCAATGCTTCACAGCCAAACAGACAGACAAAGGCTAGACAGCCTGAAAGTGGAGCCCACCCAGCCTTTGATAAGTAGATGAGGAGTTCAGGAACATCAATTGAGGAACAAAGATGAGGTAAACTGATGGGTGTTTATATTTGGAAAGACTTCACTTAACTGCTCAGATGGCATCAAATGAGATGGCATCATTTAAAAGGCATGGAGATATGAGAGCTATTCATCTCCTCAGTTCCGTTAGAATAAATAAATGTTAAAGTTAGACGGCCTGTAATGCAACATCTTGTAAACTTCTAAAACTATGGAAGCAGCGATCTGCTTGTCAAAAACACATCCCCTAGGACTGTGATACGCTTCTTTGACCACAGTATAAATAATGGATAAACTAGAAACTTTTTGAAGCTAAATAAGTAAACAAAAACACATAAAAAGGAATGTTTTGTGCTTGAGCATCCATTATGCAGCAAATAGGCCTAGTTTCTAGAGTGCAAGGTGCTTGTCTAAGAATTGGGATCCCGTTTTGTTGGGACTGAAGAGTCTATTAGGAGTTCCTTGCCTTGGACCATTACTTGTTTGCTTTTGGGTGAAGGGGGGAGGGGATGGAGGCGCAGGCTCTTACCTGTGGGAGGTGCAGCTGAAGGCCCTCTCTGGGGATGGGCTGGCGGGAAGGCGTCTGGTCCAGCTGCATGTTGAAGAGGGCCGAGAGGGCAGCCTGAGCAGCGCGGGCCTTGGCCAGCTTCTTGTTGCGACCTGAGCCCTCGAACGTCTGGGAGTCCACGGTGACGGACATGACAAAGTTCTTGGCGTGGCTCTCGCCACTCTCCGAGACGAACTCGTACTTGAGGCCCGGCCGCAGCTCGTTGAGGATCATCACCGGGTTCTTGCCGCTGGAGGGGGAGCTGAAGCTGGAAGGGGGTGGCAGCGGTGCCTGCACCAGGCTGTTGCTGCCCGGGGCGGGCGGCATGGGGTACTCCCCGAGCGCGTTCAGCGACCCGTTCCCGTTGGAGCCTAAGTAGAAGGAGTCCTCGGGCTGCGCCGGCGTCTCGAAGCCATTGAAGAGCATGTCGGGAAAGTCCGCCTGGTCCGAGGTGAAGTCCGTGTTGACGGTGAGCGTGCGGCCCATGGCCAGGTGCGCCTCGGAGGCGTTGGGGAACTGCACGAAGGAGCGCAGCGCCTTCTCGGCGGCGTTCAGCTTGGCCTTCTTCTTGGTGGGGCCCGAACCCTCAAACTGCTGGCCGTTGACCTCGACGGTCATGACGAAGACGGGCGCGTGCACGGGGCCCGTCTGGGAGAGCAGCTTGTACTGCAGGCCTGGCTTGATCTCATTCAGCTGCATCAGCGCATTCTTGGGCAGTACGGGCCCCGGGGTTTTCTTGCGCTTCTTGGGCCTGAACTTGGAGTGCGCGTGGCCATTATTGCCCTCCTCTAGCGGGCGCTTGCGGCTGCCCCCGCCCGCACCGCCGTTGGGGAGCTGCTCGGCCACGGCGGCCCCCTCCTTGGAGGAGACGTTGTCCAGGTTGCGGTTTTCCTTTACGTCGGTGCTGCACGAACCTGCGGTGCCCAGAAAGAGTAACTTAC
>NC_045153.1:29260856-29268356 GCF_900700415.2 Clupea harengus
GTGCACACACACACAAACACACACACACAAACACATACACGAGCACACACAGACCCATTATGAAGATAGGACTATACTGTATATAATGAAATACCTTCCCCAATTTTACATAGCCATAAACAATAAAAGAAAGCTTTGACTCATCCTAAAGTCTTAGGCAGACAGTATTCTAACACGTACACCCCAGTCCCCATAAACGTGTACGCATGTGTGTATACACACACACACACACACACACACACACGGTCAAAGCTAAATGGGCACGCTGCCTTTGCCGGGTGACGGCCAAGTTGGGCGGTGATAAAGAGCCAGAGAGAGGAAAGAGGCGGCGGGCGAATGGAGATGAAAAAGTGCTCGCTATGAGGTTAAGCCTACAGTAAGTGAATAAATATTCAACAGCGGAAACTAATCTCCCAGAGAGAGGGCCGCGGCTGACAGGCCGTAATAGCAGGAGCAGTCTATTGTGACTTTAATATCCATTCGATTAGACCTCATTTCGGCTGCCTCGCGGGGAAAAATATACCACTATTGACATCAACAGGCTTTCAGCTCTCAGGCGACATGGACGCAGGACAGCATCAAAGGGAAATGCTGTATGTATGCGACAAAAAAATGAGATGGTATGGAAGAGAATCTACATATCCAATATACAAAGGCACAGGCTCTCGGCCTTTACGTATACATTTGTTGAGTTCCCACTTCAGAAATAGGAACTTAATCTAGATCACAAATGCCCACAGGAGTTGGGGAGTTATTATTATGTGCTGGGCTTAGTGTAAATTGTAGCATTCTGTGCTGTACTACAGGAGGAGGTCGTAAGGGACAGAACGCAGTCATGGGGACAGTCAGAAGGGACAGACTGAGCAGCGTCATGACTAAAAATGGGTCAGGACTTCAGGACTTCAGCTCAAGGAGAAACCAAAGGCAAGTCTTACAGCCCAACCATAGAGTAGCGTCACGTTTAATTGCACCACCTTTGGGAAAAAAAATGTGTTTACCTCTAATTTCATGATTAATTACTACCAACCAAAAACCAATGGCACTATTTTAGTATTAAGTAGGGTTGGAGTTTATATAATACATTTATTATAGTAAAAAGGTCGGCCTGCCTATTGGAATAACCAGTGGGGCACTGAAGCCATGAAGCTTGTGTCGGACGCAGCATATTCCTGTGTGCACAAACCTGCCACATTAGTAATGACCGCACAATGTGACACTACCAAACAACCACAGATAAAAGGCAATACCGCTGACAAGGCATGATTCTTAAAGAGCGCCTGAGAAACAGGTGGTGTGTGTGCCACGGGACCAAAGCTCAGCGCTGGTGACTCCGAGGCCCCGAGTAGACCAGAGCGAGGCAATTCCACCGCAGATAAAGCAGCTTGTGCTGATGACGGCCTTCTGCTCGCCCTGTGCACCATTCCTCATGGCCGACACTTTTTAAGCTAAACTAAATGGGCTAATTAATCTGGGCTAATGGTGGGTGACAGCAAATATGCTACCACAATTATTACCCTATTAAAGATTAATATTCCGTGGGAAAATTGAAAAAAAAAAAGAAATAGAGGAAAGACCAGAGCTGGGGTGCATCTGGGTGGGGGCATCTGCTGAGGCAAGCTTCAACTAAATAGTTTTCTGACATGTTAGATGTCCAAGTTTCTTTTTGGATGTCCAGATGTCACAGTTCCTCTAAAAAAAACTGCCTCCCCTTTCTTCCCTACTTTTGCCCATCTCAAAATGTCTTATTTATTCCTCTAACCTTGCCTCTTCCCTTCCCATTTTTTTTTTTTCTCTTGTTCTTTCTGTCCCCTCTCTCTTCATCTTCCATGTCTCCATTTCCAGGGTGCTAATGGCCTGGGTCGCTGTGACCCGGGCGAGCGGAGCAGAGCTTGTTCTGGGCCTGTCGCTTTTGATTTGCCCTCCTTTGCCATTCCCCTTTTTGGTCATGAATTCATAAGCAGCAATGAGATCAACTTCAATCTACAAGTGGTAGACGAGAGAGCGGGCCGCCGCGGTGGCAGCTATGCCGTGGGGTGCAATACATTTTTCATTTGTGCTCAAAGAAGCCCGCACAGCAGGTGCCCAGGCTTGTTCTCTCACAGCCGGGAAGGTCACGGGTAAGACAGGTTCACCACCAGGGAAAGGATGGTGGGGTTTCTGAGTACCAGCACGACACGCTAGAACCTCACCAGGAAATGTTGACACCGCTACTTCACCCATCCTTCCCGACTCCAGGGAACTGACACACGGCAGGTGCTAGGACCGTGAGGGAGCTGACTGATCCTATTGAGTTGGCACCAATGAGTTGGACCGGGTCTACTGGGGCGAGAGCATTGCTAGCTCAGGCACTGGAGCCAGACAGAACCAACCCTGGGTGTTATTTCAGTTTTGTCAGTTTTTCTGCTATTCAGCTTGCACAGAGTCAACACACTCTGCACTGATGTTTGGTCAGCCCATTCCAGTCACCCCTGCCCACTGGCACACAGACACATCAGAGAGAAACACAGGTGTTTTATTACTGCAATAATGGAGCCAATAGTTAGGAGTCTGGGTATTGGTACTGGCTAAAATCCACTGTTTCTTATTTATAAAAGAAAAAGGAAAAAAGAAGGGAAAATAAGGTAACATCAATGATTTGTATGTGTCCTTCACCCAGAACAGTTGTGTGGTGCAGAGACAGCACTGTGCCTGGATGCCCGTTAGGAGCCTCTGGGTTTAGGTTTATTAAATTATTTATGGAGACAAGAAAAACCACCATACCCAGAACCACCGGCCCCATTCTTCCCACCGGAACACGACACGCCTGCTCTTATAGTGACAAACAGTGACATACCACTCCTTTGAGCCCTTGTGTGCGCCCCAAACCTATAGGGACACCTCTCCATAGTTTCATGCTTCATCATTTTAATAACGGTGGCAGAGATGAATGAGCCACTGTCCTCTCACCCCCATGGCAATTTCAGAGGGGGTGGGGTTTAAGTTTCTCTAAGAAGCTCGTCGACGCTTGTTCTCAGCCCTGTAAACAGGAGGAAGGAGGCGAGCATAAAGCAGGCGTCTACAGAGCACTGCGGGATGTCTGACAGCCGGCGTAGGGAGCCGAAG
Source organism: Clupea harengus (assembly GCF_900700415.2). Taxonomy (NCBI): domain Eukaryota; kingdom Metazoa; phylum Chordata; class Actinopteri; order Clupeiformes; family Clupeidae; genus Clupea; species Clupea harengus. Next base: position 29,263,959 of record NC_045153.1, read on the forward strand.
GCTTTAAGTTGACTCAGCTGACATCACACGGTGCTCAGTGGCTCATCAGATGACAGCGGCGCCGGCGACAGTATCAGTGTCTGCGGTGGCGGCTGATGATGAAGGTGCGCCTGAGGTTGACGGCAGCTTTTCACTCAAACTCTTTAAAGCGGAGAGAGATGAAAAAGCCAAAGCCTACATCCAGATCCGACTTAACGAGGTGTCGTCTCCCATTTGTGACACGCTAGTTTGAAAGGCAACAGGTGGAGACAAGCTGCTGGCTTGGAGAGACACAAAAAAATCCCAAATGCTGTTCCAGTTACTGAACATCACATCAAGAAGTAAAGAAATTCTGCTGTGTCGCAGTGCGAAGCAAAGATGGTGTAGGGATTGGCCCTAAACCACCATAACAGCACCCTTCACCAAAACAACTCTCTGTAACAGAAGATCAATAATAATGAACAGGTTTGTGATGAAATGGAGAGATAATAGAAGGATTCTATATTTTTTTCCTTCATAAGCTTATAACTAAATCAAATCTTTCGGTTGTCTCTTACCTTCCTCTCATCTAACTCAAACAGGGTTGAGCAATGACATAACATTCCACTAAGAACAATGTGAAAGACAGAAACCTGCCGTCTATGGCTTAGTCAAGAACACTTTTACACAGGCACCTTTGACAGGCACCTTCACCTTTAAAGGTCCTTAATGGTCACCACTGGCAAGAGCGCTGTTATTATATGGAGCTGTGAGTGCGGCCCACGGAAGCCCTCAAGCGCGGTGTGATTTCCTGAAGTTGGGCTCCTTCTTGCCCGAGAGCACCCACTTAGTCATTTCCCCCACGAGAGCCTTGCCTGGTGCTGATGAAGAGATGGAGAGGCGTCGTGGACAGGGCACTTTGCTCCTGACACCTGCATTGCAGGGCCCTTCCTTAAATTTCTCTTTAATGCCACCTGTCACCAGGGCAGCGATAGCGAGAGCTTTGGCCTTTCATGGAGAAAAAAGCTTTAGGGAAAAAAAGAAATAAACCCGTTTCCAGACTTCTGTTTTTGGCTGTTTTCAGACTTTTCAGCTTCTTTTGTCAGGTTTTGATGTCAGACAAGACCGTCTGACTCATCAGGGGGAAAGTGCTGGATAAATGTTTCCAGTTTCAAAGGCCTTTCATTCGGCTCCCGTGTCGGGCGCGTGCGGCTCGGTGCAATCTGTTTTGACACGTGGGCCGAATTTACAGCGCCCTAAGCGGCTCATCGCTCTTCCCCTGCCACCGCTGCTGTGCAGGTGTGTGTGTGTGTGTGTGTGTGCGTCACTTCAGAGGCTGCGCCCGTCCATCAGTCTTACAGTGGTGAAGACTGGAAAAAAAGAGTATTATTAACATCGGTACAAATACGTCTGCCACAAAGATGAAAAGGGAAAACACCATCCAACTCATGGCTTGTGCAAGAGTCACAGGGAGTCAAAACTTTATCGGCGAGTAAAACAAACTGACGCCTGTTCTATCTGAATGCCCCGTGGAGTAACGCCGGAGGACCCAGAGATTATTTATAACGAATGACACCGTGGCCAGGCCAGATCAGGTCAGTAGCCTCAAGCCCTCAACAGCACACCCACAATTAATCTTCCGTAATAGAGTGCCAGAGGCTGTGTGGCTGTTTGCTTTATGTGTGTTGGTATGTTGTTGCATATAGCCATCCACACAGCAAACTGGTCATTACAGGAAACGTCTCGGCGCCTTCTTCATACGGTTTCTATCCTATCAGCCATTTTCAGCACCATGGATAGGGACCACAGTGCCTGTGGCAAACCTGGCCACTGGGGTCCATCTCCATTCATCCTTTGTGTGTGTGTGTGTGTGTGTGTCTGTGTGTGTGTGTGTGTGTGTGTGTGTGTGTGTGTGTGTGTGTGTGTGTGTGTGTGTAGGGGCGATGTTTGGACCATTAGCATCTGCCTTTAGGCAAAGCATTCAGCCTGTCCAGGCCTCTTGTGCCTCAGAGATGCAATTTCTAATAGGACGAATTAAAGTGTGTGTGTGTGGTGAGGGATCGACGAAAAAGAAAACGCAGATAAGACTCACAGACCTGAGAGCCATGCGATATTAAAAGCAGCTAAGCTCGGTCAGAATGCCTGGTTGGCGTGAGCCGCAGTTCTCTTTCTGACCTTAAGATTCGAAGTGCTGAGCCCTGAGTTCTAATGGCGGGACCAGGGGATAGAGGCTGAGGGGCTGAAAAGCACTTTTATAGTACTCAAGGAGTTTAATATTTGACGGCCAGCAGTTCATCACCTGGTTGCTGATGTGAAGGACTGGCGAGGAGAGAAAGAAAAAGAGTATTGCCGATATGAATTTTTTATTTGATAGTTTTATATGAGATTGCTTTCTGAGGGAGAGGCCGCATGAACCTGCAGATGGTCTGGATGGAGAGTGAAAAAAGGCGCGCACACACACACGCACACGCACACACACACACACACACACACACACACACACACACACACACACACTTCCTTTCCTTCTACACCCCCACACCCACACCCACCCACACCCACACACGTCCAGTTTGCCTTCAGGCGTGGCCATAAATCATGAGCGTGCATGGCTATGAAAGTCTGGCCACAGTGTTTGGGGGTATGTGGGGGAGGGCAATAAATGGCTGCACGACCTGAGTCCATCACGTCAAGGACGAGTGACCGCCACAGTCAGTCACACACACACACACACACACACACACACACACACAGGGGACATGCGACAGCCTGCCACCATCACCACCGCTGCCACTCAGCTTCACCCCCCATCAATCCCCTCTGTGGGACTTTAAAAGATCCCCCCCTCCAGTCCCACCCCACCAACCTCCCTCCCAAGATTCCTTTATTTCACTGCCACGACACTGCTCCATTTAGGCCGAGAAATATGGCCACGGCTCCTGGCTCGTGTCCGCACTGCGCTCAGGATTTATGCTCGGCTGCCCCGCCTGCCCGCCCCGCCTGCCTCCCAACAACAGAACTTCCAGGGAGACTTTGTTCCACTTCTGCAGCTCAGCGCCGGCGCCAGTGCTGGTTCTGATGGGGGAGAAACTGCTCCGTGCTTCTCTGCATTTTCTGATTGTTCCACAGGAGAGTACATCCAGTTGGATGCTGCAATACCCTAAGTAAGACTGACGGGTAATGTGTCTTCTGTATTTGTTCACTGCAAGGTACCCCATTTTCTTTCTCGCGGTTTTTTGGTTGTTAGGAGCATTGGAAGTTTGAAAACTGTGATGCAACGTGAGGAAAGACCCCTAACAGGTCTCTAGACACACTCCTGGCCCTCTGAAGCATCTCACAAGACACTCAACGTGGCAGGGGGACAGCATTTCTGAGACAACGCTCTGAGCTTTGTTTGGAGAGAAATACAAGCACACTCTCTGGATGAGGGCTGGGGTGTTACATTTCTCTTCCAATCAGAGAATGTTAAAAAAAAACTGTCCCTTTATTTTTTATTTATTTTCTTTTTGTGGTGCTTTGTGGATGCCACCAAAGACTGCAATCAGGGCTTCATCTTTAACGTTTAACATATAAAGCGCCCCTTAAACACTCAGACAGAGCCCAATCCACGAGCATCTGGAGGAGAGCCAGGCGCACCTTTCAGCACGCATCAGCGGAAACCAACCCTGATACAAAACCCATTTCCAATTAGGGCGCCGCCATCAACGGCCAATTACGCCCCACCTCACCGCCGAGCTCTGCCAGCCCAATCTCATCCTTCTATTACCCAGACTCAGCATGGGGGGGCTGCTATGAAGGACAGAGGCCCAACACAGGAGGGGGGAAATAGAAGAATTAGGAAGGGGAGAGAAGCCATTAGGGCAGAGAAATTACCTCCTGCACAGGGCTTCGGGCAGAGGTGTCAAGAGCAGTGTGTGTGTGTGTGTGTGTGTGTGTGTGTGTGGTGGGGGTGTGTGAAGATGCAAATGAGCAGAGCATGCTTGCAGTCCCACACACACACCCTTGGAGGTGGGGTCTGGGGGCTTCAAGGTTGGCCAAAATGATGCTGACTGACTAACAAAAAATATCCTGTAGTTTCACTGCTCTGGCAAGAACCACCAAAAAATGGGAAAGCATTCTGCTGGTTCACCAGGTACAATGGTGAGAACATTCTTAGACATTCTTCTATTACCTGTAAAGAAATGGAGTACATCAAATATACCCATAATACTTCTCCATCCCATCTGAGGGAAACTTTGATATGTGACTTCTGACTTCAATCTGTGCTCAGTTCCAACTGAGAGGCTTCCAGTGGGTTGAAACCCCTTTACAAGCAGAGGCACTGACTGTGCTCAGACAAAAGTAAAAGGGAGAAGGAAGGAATATGAGGCTTTCAGAAGGTGGGAAAAGATGAGTTATGTGGTGGTAGGTTTTTTTAAGAGCCCCAGGTGTTCAGCCCTA